>NC_090385.1:45243233-45544951 GCF_036365525.1 Heterodontus francisci | reverse complement strand
TTGAGATGTCGCTCTTGGCTGATATACGTTGTCCAGGCCTCGCTGCCATAGAGCAAGGTACTGAGGACACAGGCCTGATACACTCGGACTTTTGTGTTCCGTGTCAGTGCGCCATTTTCCCACACTCTCTTGGCCAGTCTGGACATAGCAGTGGAAGCCCTTCCCATGCGCTTGTTGATTTCTGCATCTAGAGACAGGTTACTGGTAATAGTTGAGCCTAGGTAGGTGAACTCATGAACCACTTCCAGAGCGTGGTCGCCAATATTGATGGATGGAGCATTTCTGACGTCCTGCCCCATGATGTTCATTTTCTTGAGGCTGATGGTTAGGCCAAATGCATTGCAGGCAGCTGCAAACCTGTCGATGAGACTCTGCAGGCACTCTTCAGTGTGAGATGTTAAAGCAGCATCGTCAGCAAAGAGGAGTTCCCTGATCAGGACTTTCCATACTTTGGACTTCGCTCTTAGACGGGCAAGGTTGAACAACCTGCCCCCTGATCTTGTGTGGAGGAAAATTCCTTCTTCAGAGGACTTGAACGCATGTGAAAGCAGCAGGGAGAAGAAAATCCCAAAAAGTGTGGGTGCAAGAACACAGCCCTGTTTCACGCCACTCAGGATAGGAAAGGGCTCTGATGAGGAGCCACCATGTTGAATTGTACCTTTCATATTGTCATGGAATGAGTTGATGATACTTAGTAGCTTTGGTGGGCATCCAATCTTTTCTAGTAGTCTGAAGAGACCACGTCTGCTGACGAGGTCAAAGGCTTTGGTGAGATCAATGAAAGCAATGTAGAGGGGCATCTGTTGTTCACGGCATTTCTCCTGTATCTGATGAAGGGAGAACAGCATGTCAACGGTCGATCTCTCTGCACGAAAGCCACACTCTGCACGAAAGCTCCCTTGTCTCAGCACAGGCATAGCAGTTTGTGTAGTGCTGAGAGTATAGCAGGCTTGGCACTCTTGATTATTTCAGGGGTAATGCTGTCCTTCCCAGGGGCTTTTCCGCTGGCTAGAGAATCAATGGCATCACTGAGTTCCGATTTGGTTGGCTGTATGTCCAGCTCAACCATGACTTCAAGAGTTTCTATAGATATTTAAAAAAGAAAAGAGTTAACAAAGTGAACATTGGTCCTATAGAAAGTGTGTCTGGGGAATTAATAATGGATAATAAGGAGATGGCAAATGAATTGAACAGGTATTTTGCATCTTCACTATAGAGGATACAAGTAACATCCCAGAATTAGCTGTTAATCAGGAAATGGAAGGAAGGGAGGAACTCAAGAAAATTACAATCACCAGGGAAGTGGTACTGAACAAATTGTTAGAGCTGTGGGCTGACAAGTCCCCAGGTCCTGATGGACTTCATCCTAGGGTGTTAAAAGAAGTGGCTAGTGAGATAGTTGATGCGTTAGTTTTAATTTTCCAAAATTCCCTAGATTCAGGGAAGGCTCTGCTATACTGGAAAATAGCGAATGTAACTCCTTTATTCAAAAAGGGAGGGAGACAGAAAGCAGGAAACTACAGGCCAGTTAGATTAACATCTGTCTTAGGGAAAATGTTACAAGCAATTATTAAAGACGTTATAGAAGGGCAGTTGGAAAAATTCAAAGTAATCAGGCAGAGTCAACATAGTTTTATTAAAGGGAAATCATGTTGAACCATTTATTGGAGTTCTTTGAGGGAGTTACATGTGCGGTGGATCAAGGGGAACCGGTGGATGTATTGTACTTAGATTTCCAGAAGACATTTGATAAGGTGCCACATCAAAGGTTATTGCAAAAAATAAAAGTTCATGGTGTAGGGGATAACATTTGGCATGGATAGAAGATTGGCTAACTAACAGGAAACAGAGAGTAGGCATAAATGGGACATTTTCTGGTTGGCAGGATGTAATGAGTGGTGTGCCACAGGGATCTGTGCTGGGGCCTCAACTTTTTACAATTTATATAAATGACTTAGATGAAGGGACCAAAGGTATGGTTGCTAAATTTGCTGATGACGCAAAGATAGGTAGGAAATTAGATTGTGAAGGGGACATTAAGGATGCTACAAAGGGATCTAAATAGGTTAAGCGAGTGGGCAAAAATCTGGCAGATGGAGTATAATGTTGGAAAATGCAAAGTTGTCCATTTTGGGCAGAAAGAATAATAAAGAAGCATATTATCTGAATGGTGAGAGATTGCGGAGCTCTGAGATGCCGAGGGATCTGGGTGTCCTAGTGCATGAATCGCAAAAGGTTAGTATGCAGGTACAGCACGTAATTAGGAAAGCTAATAAAATGTTATCATTTATCGCAAGGGGAATTGAATCCAAAAGAAGGGAAGTTATGCTTCAGCTATACAGGGCATTGGTGAGACCACATCTGGAGTACTGTGTGCAGTATTGGTCTCCTTATTTAAGGAAGGATGTAAATGCGTTGGAAGCCGTTCAAAGAAGGTTTACTAGACTGACACCTGGAATGGGTGGGCTTTCTTATGAGGAAAGATTGGACAGGCTAGGCTTGTATCTGCTAGAATTTAGAAGAGTAAGAGGTGACTTGATTGAAACATATAAGATAGAGTCATAGAGTCATAGAGTTATACAGCACAGAAACAGGCCCTTTGGCCCATCGTGTCTGTGCCAGCCATCAAGCACCTAATTATTCTAATCCCATTTTCCAGTATTGGCCCGTAGCCTTGTATGCTATGGCATTTCAAGTGCTCACCTAAATACTTCTTAAATATTGTGAGGGTTCCTGCCTTTACCACCTCTTCAGGCAGTGCGTTCCAGATTCCAGCCACCCTGAGTGAAAAGATTTTTCCTCAAATCCCCTCTAAACCTCCTGCCCCTTACCTTAAATCTATGCCCACTGGTTATTGACACCTCTGCTAAGGGAAAAAGTTTCTTCCTATCTAACCTATCAACGCCCCTCATAATTTTGTATACCTCAATCATGTCCCCCCTCAGCCTTTTCTGCTCTAAGGAAAACAATCCTAGCCTTTTCAGTCTCTCTTCATAGCTGAAATGTTCCAGCCCAGGCAACATCCTGGTGAACCTCCTCTGCACCCGCTCCAGTGCAATCACATTCTTCCTATAGTGTGGTGCCCAGAACTGTACACAATACCTCAGCTGTAGCCTAACTAGCATTTTATACAGATCCATCATAACCTCCCTACTCTTATATTCTATGCCTTGGCTAATAAAGGCAAGTATCCCATATGCCTTCCTAACCACCTTATCTACCTGTGCTGCTGCCTTCAGTGATCTATAGACAAGTACACCGAGGTCCCTCTGACCCTCTGCACTTCCTAGGGTCCTACCATCCATTGTATATTCCCTTGCCTTGTTAGTCCTCCCAAATGCATCACTTCACACTTCGCAGGATTAAATTCCATTTGCCACTGCTTTGCCCATCTTATCAGCCCATCTATATCATCCTATAATTTAAGACTTTCCTCCTCAATATTTACGACACCACCAATTTTCGTGTCATCTGCGAACTTACTGATCATACCTCCTATATTCACATCTAAATCATTAATGTACACTACAAACAGCAAGAATCCCAGCACCAATCCCTGTGGTATACCACTGGTCACAGGCTTCCACTCACAAAAACAACCCTCCGCCATCACCCTCTGCCTCCTGCCACTAAGCCAATTTTGGATCCTATTTGCCAAATTGCCCTGGATCCCATGGGCTCTTACCTTCTTAACCGATCTCCCATGTGGGACCTCATCAAAAGCCTTACTGAAGCCCATGTAGACTACATCAACTGCTTTGCCCTCATCTACAAATCTAGTCACCGCCTCGAAAAATTCAATCAAGTTAGTTAGATACGATCTCCTCCGACAAAGCCTCTCCAACTGGAGATTAATCCTGTCCCTCAGAATTTTTTCCAATATTTTCCCAACCACTGATGTTCGACACTAGCCTGTAATTACCTGGTTTATCCCTGCTACCCTTCTTCAATAATGGTACCACATTTGCTGTCCTCCAATCGTCTGGTACCTCTCCTGTGGCCAGTTTTTGAATGTATGTGTGTGAATGGGGAGTTAGATTAAAATAAGTTATTAGGTCTTTAGACATAAGTTCATCATAATAGTGGATAAGATTTAGTTTTTTTAATAAATAATTAATTTGTTGTTGTCTAAAGATACCTAGTTTGGTCTGTTGCATTCTGGGGTTACTAAAGTGTTTAATTTGGCTGTTTTCTGATTGGTTGTGAAAGCTTTATAATATGCTGCGACCTATGGAGTGATGGGACTGAATTGACAGTGCATTGCTCCCGCCAAGGTCGGAACAGTGCCCAGTGAAGGGTGACACCCTCTGCCCATGTTGGGTGCTCCAGATGCCTGGAGCAGCGCACCATCTGGGGCACAGCTCGCATCCCCTCCAACGATCTCTGTGCCAACAGCGCCACTGACCAGTCCATGCTACACAGTGGTCTCATGGACATTAGTGCACAGTTCCTACGCAGTTACTACATCCACTCTGCGTGATGTTGCATATGACTCTCCAAGAGGTTGACCACTCTCTCTATGGAGGAGCTCATGGACTAATAGCCCTAAGCCATTGTGGTACAAATAAGATGGGTGGACTCCTCCATCCTCTGCCCAAAACTCTGACATGCAGGAGCACATCTCCTGCTGCTGTTCAAGGTAGAGCCTTCTTTCTTGGGTCCAGTTGAGCAGGGCTGTGTTTGTCCTCCATCCTCTGAGGGGAACTGACCACAGCTCCCTCTGCCTCAGGCACCTCCTCCTGCCCACTAGTGCCATGATTATCACCTTGTGCCACCCTATGTAAGCGCAGGCCAGGACCCACCGAGGTGAGTGTCGCTACACTGTTGGATGGTGCGCTTGTAAGGTGTGATGGAGTTTCTTCACCTCCTTCTTGCTCCTCTGGGAACGTGGAGGAAAGGGGAGAGGGTGCCATAGTTTGGACATCTGCACCTGTGGAAGACACATTAAGATATAATGAGAGCTAGCCTAGGAAGGTAGAAACTGCTGCAGTGCTGAAGCTACCAATTGTTAGTCAGTGCGCGAGACGCCATTGGATGGGATGGATTGCACTTCAACCACTTTGACCACTTTGCCGTCTGTAATCACCAGCTCCACAAAAAGCTCACATTTCGCTGACTGCCTCCTCTTCCACTATCCTAGCATTCTCCATCGCTGCCTGCTCCATTGGGGTGGTGCAGTAGAAGAATGGCACAATTTCTCTCGCCTGGCCCTCTCCCAGACATTGCATGCCCATTTCTCCTGCAAGGACAAAAGAGAGTGAAATAAGGCATTGCTGTCCTCTATGGCCAATGTCATCTGCCTCTATCTATTAGGAGTTGCATGTCTCAGTGGTGACAGGTGCTCAGCAGTAATTTGGCTCTGAGCCATTCTGTGGGGTGAGTAAGTGCCCTGGGCACACACCCCTCCCATGGTCAGGAGCAGCATGCGCAGGTGTTGTGCCAGCTGCAGGGTGCAAACCCTGAGCCCTGTCCTGAGGGTTACAGGCTGCACTCACCTTGCCAGAATGTATGAGGTCATTGCACTGCATCCATGTTCTTCTAGTCATGTTTCTGCCACTGATAGCAGCAGCTATCTGAACGCAGGCCTCTTTAGTTTTGGCTGGTGGCCTCCTCCTGTCATCCTCTGGGAAGAGGACCTCCCACCTCTCCCTCAGTGCCTCCAACATTACATCAAGCTCAGCATTGATGAGGCGAGGCGCAGTCCCGCCTGGGTGCCAGGCCTCAGTGACATCTCGCTTCCCTCTGTTGCTGTGGAAGGATATGGCACATTCTGATGATTTCTCCCTTAAGACAACCAGAAGCCTCAGTGATGGCTACCGCGGGGAGTCCAAATCAGTCCCCCTATTTCATCTGACTCACCTCCGTTCCCACCCCCGCAGGCTCCAGTTGGACAGGGCTCAACCCCGTGAAAATTGTGACTTTAATCAGTTTCTCACTGGACACAGGTTCGGGATCCAAAAACAGTCCTGAATCCAGTTCCCCTTCTCCATAGGGAAAATTCTCCATCCCTGGAACAATTCTGGTAAATTGGTAATTGCTGATTTATCAAGGATTCACATAACTTCCTTGCTTTTGTCCTCTATGCCTCTATTTTGTAAAGCCAAGTATCCCATCTGCTTTTTTAATAATCTTATCAACTTGTCCAGCCACCTTCAAAAACTTGTGTTATATGAACCCCTAGGTCTTTCTGTTCCTGCACCTCCTTTAAAATTGTATCATATAGACAGATTTCCCTGACAGAAAATCCATGCATAAGAACTTCTAAAAATGCAGTGGAACAAATTAAGAAAAACAAAAATAAGTAGAGGGATAAGAAATGTAAAACATTCATCTGATAGTCAGAGCCGGAGCCTGAGGTAAACAGACAGTAACTGAAGGTATAGATGACATTTCTGACTCCCGACTGATTAAATTAGCTGTTAGAAACAGGGGAGATGGCAGTACAGACCACAGTGCCATCTAGTTCCTGCACCATGAACTTCTCTGTAAAAAATATTACCAATGAAACTAGGCTCTATCTCCATCTGTCAAAATGAGAGATTACTGCAAAATAGGCAAGAGAAAGAGTCCATTGTGCAATGCTGCAAATGTAACTAAAATTTCTATCATGCTTGCTGGAAGAATGTCTGTGAAAATATTTTTGTTTTGCGAGATAGCAAGGACAGCATAGTGCCATCATCTAGGCCCCTTCCAAATCTACTCATCAGTCATGCTCTCATTTTAAATTAATATTTTAAGCTCATTCACATAATATTAATTATTTATCTGACAACTGGTATACGGTGAATATATGTTTTGGCATAGTCTCTATACAACTCATCGGTATTGACTTGCCAATTTTGTAGTTGCTGATTGTCAGGTACAAATCAGAATCAAATGTCTCATTCTGTCACTTCTGCTTAGGCTAAGGAAGATGCACACAATAATATATGCAATTTTGTACAAATTAATTCCTGCTTAATCTTGGCAATGGTGGAGAGGAATCTGAAGTAGCATTTATTCATCACCATTTTACTTTTGTATAATGGGAGATGGCACTTACACTGATACCTGTAAGCGATTTCTGTGCACAACTTAAAGGGACATTAAAATGTTGGTGGGAACAAAGAGTACTGTCTATGAGGGAGCAATGCATCAGCCGGTGCACACACCAACTTCAAATTGCTAACTACACCCCCAAACTTCTGTACCCAATTTAAAGCCAGGATTAGTGTACTGCTCCAGTTTGTGATACTCACGACAGAGAACATCAAGGATTTCACTAGGGACAGGGGTTCAAATTTACTTAAAATAAATATCTGGAGGTTGTAATTAACATTAAACCTACCAAGGCACTCTCTTCCTAATAACTTTTAGCTTAAATGGAACATAAGGCTACAAGTGACATCATTCTTAGAAAGTTCAGTAGTTTAGTCTGTTAAGTTGCTTACCCTTCTCTTTTCTTGTTTGACAGCTGGATGTATAATAATTATTGTTCACAATCCACTATTGGGATTTTCAGTAATAAGCAAGACAGCCTCCTCCTCAGAGTCACCTGAGCCCTTTCAACAGGTTCACTAACCACAGGGTGCTGGGTGTTGTATGCTGCACCTCCAATGCACTGCGCAGAGAAATGAAGGATTCAGCAATCTGTAATGTATGAGCCTCCACCACTTACTTTTATTTCTGATCACTCTCAATTTGAAATAGATAGCTCATCATTTAATAATACTTGTTATATTTTACATGAAACAAAGTAATAGGATGGCTTGTGATAAGTTAAAACCTCTGGAAGCCTCACTCAGTCCCTGAATCCTATGGAAAGCTGCCTACTCCTTGTGTCTTTGACCCTTGGCTGAGTCTGCGCACTCATTGGCCAGGATTTTATCCGGGCGACGGGGGTCTCAACCATTGGCGAAAGCACCAGCGAGATCCCCGCATCGCCTCCTCTGGGGAAGGCCTGCTGGATCAAGTGCCTTCCCTGGGTTCAAGGACTCTGGCAGCGGAAGTCCCGACTGCTGAGAGCTGCCGGCCAATCAGAGGCCAGCATCTCCTTAACTGAGCAGCGCCACCATGGAGGTGGTGGCTTCAGCTGTTACTGGATTCACCCAAGGCCCTGGACCCAGGCCACAGTGAAGTCAAGGCAGGAGGTGTTTCGCGGGGTGGGGGTCACAGGAGAGATGGTGTAGGGGGTTCGGCAGCAAAGGCAAGGGCATTGCTCTCAGCGGCACCCGCCCCCATTCCCAATGCTGGGTCCCTCATTCAGGCACTAAGTGCCTTTTAACGAGGGACCCCCACCCCCAACTCCGAAGCCGGCAAGCAACCCGCACAGGTTTGCATGGCATGCTACCTGTGCGGCGACAGGCCTGCCCACTGTTGGGCTAATTCTGGCAGGGGTGGTATGAGGCCCTTAACTGGACATTAATTGCCCAGTTAAGGGCCTCAATTGGTGGCGGGGCATGAAGGCCGTTCACAGACCTACCCGCCCCAGACTTAATTTGGGTGGAGCTGGGAAGTGGTGGGGTCCCTCCCCCATCATCATCCTGCCCAATTATATGCTCTCACTGCCTCCAAACTGACTCTGGGGAGAGCATAAAATTCTCCCCATAATATGTTCATTGGGTTGAAAGGTCTGCCCTGGAGAAGCATGAAACAAAGGCCAGGAACACCCTTATGGGAATGACAAAAATAGAGATAGAGTGGGTGTTGCTCACACTCTTCTCCACTCATTCACTTGCAACCCCACCCCCCTCCCCCCCCCCGGAAACTCACAAGCCCCATTGAACCACTAGTACACTTCTCTTGTTTGCAGATCTCACAGCAGCATCCAGAGAGCAGACCTCCAACAAAATTCCTCATCTGGGTAGCATAAGGCAAGCAGAAAGATTTTACAAAGGGAAAAGCTATTGAAGATGTACTAGTGCATTTAGAAAAGTGACAAATAAGCCAGTGACTGAATTAAACTGACTATAAATGTAATTTCCAGGTTCCTTGAAGTGGAGCTGGAACCAGAACTGAAAACAGAAACAGAACAAGAAATGGAACTCAAATGAAAATAAGAGCTGCAACAGGAAGCAAGAATTCTCTCCCTTTCAGAACGATAATGGTGTCTGGCATTTCATAAAGGTGTTTTATTGGATCCTGATCTAATGTCATCACATTTTTGATTTTTTTCATCGATCCTATTAATCTTTATTGAATAATCTTTCTGTGTACAAGATAGTTCATCAACGGCAATTTACAGTGAGTACTCTATTGTGGAACATTTTAGTCACACAAATGCACTGCCTGAAAGAGTGATGGAAGCAGATTCGACAGTAACTTTCAAAATCGAATTGGATAAATACTTGAAAATGTATGGAAAGAGACAAGGAGTGGGTCTAATTGGACAGCTCTTTCAAAGAACTGGCACAGGCACTATGGACCAAATGGCTCAATCATTCTATGATTCTATGTGGTAGTTTAAACCTAGAAAATTTCCCCATGTGCTTTAAAGAGGTGGGTGGGTGCAGAGAGAGAAGATAAATAAAGCAGATAATGAAGTGGCTGCCAAGCCATGGAGAGAATTTTAGGAGAGGATAAAAGCTTGGTCAAAAAGATGATTTTGTTTAAAAGTGCACAGAAAAGTGGAAGGAATGTCAGACAGTAGGGCCAAGGCTGTTGGTTGAAGACTCTGTCTGCAGGGTGGGGCAAGCGGAAGGCAGGATACATGTGGGGACAGAATAATATAGGGACATTTAAGGTAAAATAATTAATCAATCATGCACTACTAACAAACTAACCTCGGAGCTGCAGAGACAGCTTATCAGAATTGACTTCATAGTTTCAGGGCTGCACAGACAGCTTATCAGTAGAAGTAGACTAACAAGCAAAAACTAACAGGACAGCTGCAAGCTGTATAATAGTAGCCCATTGTATAGCAATCAGCCTAACGGTCCAAGGAGATAGGGGGGATGAGAAACTGCTAGAAGGGAAGGTGACAAGGCAGTACCCCAATCAGGCCATGACACCAAGAAACTGCAGAGTTTGTAAACCAATTGGAAACATAAAGGGGGTGTCACTGATGTGTATGAAGAACTATAAGAAAGGTTCGATTTCCCTGCTCAGGCAGGAAAGGAGAGGAGAGAAGAGCCCAGGTGTTGTTGTTGTTTGCTTTGCTGATGATGTAACCAAGAAGTACTGCAATAAAGTTTCTTAAAGCTACAGTCGGACTTCGTCTCTCTTTGTGTAACTAATGGGATCCAAAAATACACAAAAAGCCAGAAATTGAGAATTGAAGCATATAGCAGGGAATATAAAGTTGGAGGAGATTTGAAAAATAGAGTGGGCCATTCTATGGAATCAATGTAAGTCAGCGAGGACAGGGATGACAGATGATTAAGATATGCTGCAAGACAGCATATTCTCTGAAATACCAGCATGCTGATTTTGTGAATATTGAACAGCATCACTCCAAGACCGAGATATACAAACCTACTAACCTGAAATTCCGATTTCTGCAATCTTTCTGCCAGAAGTGTGGCAGGGCAAGACTTCTGTCTGGCTCCAATGCTCACCCTGCCAAAAATCCCAGGGTCGATTCATTTTAATATTGCTGGGAAAGACAAAAGAGGAATTTATGTACTGTGCCTGGGGGCTCAAAAAATATGTGAGTGAGCAAAAGAAGTATTTTTGAGGGTGTAGCTGCATTATTTAAGGCTAGACTGCTCTTAAAACTGAAACCGTAGGAAGCAAGTTGAAGAAAAGGCTCCAGTAGGAATAAATAAATGGGCAGCAAATTTAGAGTCATAGAGAGATACAACACTGAAACAGGCCCTTCGGCCCACCGAGTCTGTGCCAACCATCAACCACCCATTTATATTAATCCTACATTAATCCCATATTCCCTACCACATCCCCATCTTCCCTTAATTCTCCTACCACCTACCCACACTAGGGGCAATTTACAATGGCCAATTTACCTATCAACCTGCAAGTCTTTGGCTGTGCGAGGAAACCGGAGCACCCGACGGAAACCCATGCGGTCACAGGGAGAACTTGCAAACTCCGCACAAGCAGTACCCAGAACCAAACCCGGGTCGATGGAGATGTGAGATTGCCGTGCTAACCACTCACCCACTGTGCCGCCACACAGAGAAATAGTCATACTCTAAAAAGAACGTAAATACATAAATATATGTATCTATATAATATATCTAGAGTGGCTGAAATAAGGCACAGCAGGGGTGCAATAATGAGAATGGGTAACAAGAAATCTGTCAGGAAAGTAACCAAGACCATGTAGAAGGAGGTGGCACAGGAAGTGAATGGCAACTCCCTAACCTGTCGAGTTCCTCTCTAGTGCAGAAAGAGTTTTAATGGCAGCAATGGTAAGTGTAACGGCAGCAAGCCAGCATTCTTTCATTGCGGTCTAAAGACTAATATTGACCATCAAAGTGCAATTATCCACATATTGGTACAACCTGCTGTATTAAATGCAATGCAGAGACTCTAGAACTTGGAAGAAGTCAATTATACGGCTGCAGAAGCTTGCAATGCAAGCACTCGCATAATTTGCAATGAGCAATAAGCTGCAGCAGGAAGAACAGACATCTAAGTATTAACCCAGCAAGAGAAGGAGAATATGGAGATGTTGGGTTCCTACAGTCAATAGGCAAAGGAGATGTGGGAGGGACTGCACCTACAGTTGGTTTGTGAGAGAAATGTTCAAATAAAAAAAATGCTTTCAGTTCTCTGAGATGTGTACTGTAAGGAAACCCCTACATAATTTTGTGAGTTCATATGAGCACAACAGTAAGGAAAAAGTGCAGAGCAGAAAATTCAGTGCTTGTCTGTATTTGTGTTTCCACAGAAGCTGAAAGAAAGAAAGAGGCAGGGCCAGAAATTACCCAAATGAAGGAACGTTCATATGCAGAAACTCACCCATAACGTCATACACCCTATCACTTGCACTCACTAGTCCATATAGGCTCACTTGGGTAATATAGTTAGTTTAGATCGCAAGTGGATACTGGATGATGCACAACGCATACAGAAGCCCTTAAATCAAAAGGGTGCGGATGAAAATCTCAGGGGCCCTTTCATGCAAAGAAGGATGCTAACAGAGTATCACACTCACAAGTCATCATGAAGCCTCTCAAAAAATGTGCAGCAGATGGCAAGGACAGCAGTTCCATCTAATGTCATCCTTCATAGCACTTTCAGAGTGGACTTCTCTGCAATACAGTCCAAGCTAGTGTGAATGGCTGCTCCTAGAATCTCAGCATACACACAGGCCCTCAAGCAGGATATCTTCTCCTATGTTCAGATTTTGACTGCTGGCATTCAGGCCCTGAGTGACAAAATGGAGGGGGCAGCATACACCATACTCAATTCAAAAATCTTTGGAACACTGTTTTGGAGGGATTGCAGGATATTCAGCATACAATGTCTTATGAATTAAGAGATATTCGTAATTTCACAAGGTCACTCATCGCACTGATTCGTAGTTACTAATATCCAAATCCCATGGCTCCAAAGTTTCTACCTTTCCTCATGATAGCAGCACCACAAAGTTCTCTGCTTATACCCCTCAGATAGCTTCATAGTTGGAAGAAAGTCAGAAGGCCAGGATTGTCAAGATTCCAAATTCAGAGAAGCAGTCTGTCATGTGTCTATCCCAAAATCGAGTGGAAAGGACACCACCATCCATATAGAGTAGAATCCCCATTTAAAAAAAACCCTTACTGCAACCTAATGGAAATTTCCCCCCCAAAAAAAATTGTCTTGAGGGAGAATTTCAAATGGAGTTGGGGGCCTCAAAAGTAAAAATTTAAAAAAAGACATGATTAATCCAAAGTAAAGTTACGAGTTTTTATCTAACACAGTGAAGCACAACATTTCGCCATTAAGAATGCAACATCAGCCTTCCTTAACTACTGTTTTACAACAGTCTTGTTTTAAAGTGATATGTTAGATGAGCTTTTCTTTGAGCTGGAAGGGACAAAAGTTTGGCCAGGTGGATTTCATCCGAGCACAAGCCCACCATTTGCATGCTTAGCAGCGTGGGCACATCTTACAACCCCTCTTACTTTTGGTAAAATTTAGAGCAGAACATAAATTGAGTGAAAAACTCTCTCCTGCACAAATTCTGACCCCTTCCCAGTTTATGTCCTACCAAATCAATGGAATGTCAGGGCCAATTATTTATAATTACCTCCTTTGACTGCTACTTCAATTGACTGAATATCTGGATGCAGGCACTGACTGGGTAGTGCCAAACTTAGAGCCTTGTTAATCTCATACAACATTAGAACAAGAAACCGATCTTTGGTGGTTAAGCAGAATTTCCATTGCTTCACATTTTAATCATTGATATTAGCACAGCTGTATTCTATTCATTATCTTGGAGAAAGAATATTAATCAAAGATGTAATTTCACTAACAATTCATGAAAATGATTAAGATGAGCAGGAGATTTCAATCTGAGGTTTCTTAGCTTTGTCAAAATCTTTTTGCTGTCTGTATTTGCGTCACTTGCTACATATTATTTTCTATTTATTTGTAGTTACAGAGATGCACAGATCACCCTGAGGCTTGCCCAATATTCTGTAATCTAAATACCCATGGGAAACTGCATTGAACAGCAAGGTTATTCTGATGTACATATTTACACACAGCATTCAAACAAGGAAGATACTGTAACCCCTATTCTGCTGAATAAACAGCAACTCCAAACAGAGACACTGAGTAATTCTTACCCTGCTGAATAAGCAGTAATTTCAAACAACGACACATGAAATAATTTTTATACCCTGTTGAATAAATAGCCATTCCATTCAGGTGCAAATGAGTAACCTTTACCTTGCTGAATAAAAAGCTTATTGCATGCAGTTACATTGAAGAACCCTTGCACTCCGGAATAAATCTTACAGAAACCTAATGAACAATCTTTACCCTGATTCGCCCATTCTCATTGTGACATTGGTAAGCATTTAATAGAAATCGCCAAAAACAGTAATAAAAGAGTGAGGCAGAACACTGTTGGGCAATAATTATTAAAAGTGTATTTTAGGTTCAGTTGGATCAGCGTAAAAACAGATGGAACGGTAACACAAATCCAAAATTTGAAGTTGAAAGCTTGGGTATTTACATTTTAATGGATATTTGCATATATGTGCAGAATTTGACAGAACCCAGGGATGCCTGCTGAACCTGAAGCTAATCTGATCGCAGACAATGCTGGTACATACATCACAGAGGAAGCTGTAGCAAAGTAATTCATACTTAATGCTTTAATTTCCTTCATTTTCTCCTCTTCTTTCTTCCCTTTTCATCTCATTTGAAGACACTGGGACGAATTTTATAGACTCTCCGACGTCGGAGGCCGTGGCGGCGGGAGGCGGAAAATGCCTCCGGAAGAGGCTTGCCGTGGGTCTCGCCACTGGTCCCATATTGCCAGCAGAAGTGAGGTCTCGTGACGGTCCCCCTGGCGCTCAGCAGCAAGGTCAAAATTTAAATATGTAAATTTATTAACAATAGTGAATTAAATACTTACCCGCTCCTGCCATTGGTCCCTGTGCGATATTCATTCCGGCGGCCGGCACTCCCGTGCCTTCGGATCCTCATTCGGAGATCCTCGGTGAGACACTGGTGGGGGGAGGGAGCAGGTAAGTATTTCAGTGTGGGTGGGGGGGGGGGAGGGGGATCAAACTAACCTGATTGGTGGAGGGGATGGTGGGAAGGATTTGAAGTTAAAAGTTGATAAACTTTGGGGCGGGGGTGGGCGGAAGGTCAGGTACACAAGGTTTATTTTAAAATTCATTCAGGGATGTGGGCATCGATGGCTAGGCCAGCATTTATTGCCCATCCCTAATTGCCCTTGAGAAGGTGGTGGTGAGCAGCCTTCTTGAACCGCTGCAGTCCATTTGGGGTAGGTACACCCATAGTGCTGTTAGGAAAGGAGTGCCAGGATTTTGACCCAGCGACAATGAAGGAACAGCGATGTAGTTCCAAGTCAGGATGGTGTGTGACTTGGAGGGGAACTTGTAGGTGGTGGTGTTCCCATGCATTTGCTGCCCTTGTCCTTCTAGTTGGTAGAGGTCGCGGGTTTGGAAGGTGCTGTCTAAGGAGTCTTGGTGCATTGCTGCAGTGCATCTTGTAGATGGTACACACTGCTGCCAATGTGCGTTGGTGGTGGAGGGAGTGAATGTTTGTAGATGTGGTGCCAATCAAGCGGGCTGCTTTGTCCTGGATGGTGCCGAGATTCTTGAGTGTTGTTGGAGCTGCACCCATCCAGGCAAGTGCAGAGTATTCCATCACACTCCTGACTTGTGCCTTGTAGATGGTGGACAGGCTTTGGGGAGTCAGGAGGTGAGTTACTCGTCTCAGGATTCCTAGCCTCTGATGTGCTCTTGTTGCCACGGTATTCATATGGCTACTCCAGTTCAGATTCTGGTCAATGGTAGCCCCTAGGATATTGATAGTGGGGGTTTCAGTGATGGTAATGCCATTGAATGTCAAGGGGAGATGGTTAGATTCTCTCTTGTTGGAGATGGTCATTGCCTGGTACTTGTGCGGCGCGAATGTTACTTGCCACTTATCAGCCCAAGCCTGGATATTGTCCAGGTCGTGCTGCATTTCTACACGGACTGCTTCAATATCTGAGGAGTCACGAATGGTGCTGAACATTGTGCAATCATCAGCGAACATCCCCACTTCTGACCTTATGATTGAAGGTAGGTCATTGATGAAGCAGCTGAAGATAGTTGGGCCTAGGACACTACCCTGAGGAACTCCTGCAGCGATGTCCTGGAGCTCAGATGATTGACCTCCAACAACCACAACCATCTTCCTTTGCGCTAGGTATGACTCCAGCCAGCGGAGGGTTTTCCCCCGATTCTCATTGACCTCAGTTTTGCTAGGGCTCCTTGATGCCATACTCGGTCAAATGCTGCCTTGATGTCAAGTGCAGTCACTCTCACCTCACCTCTTGAGTTCAGCTCTTTTGTCCATGTTTTAACCAAGGTTGTAATGGAGCTGAGTGGCCCTGACAGAACCCAAACTGAGCGTCACTGAGCAACTTATTGCTAAGCAAGTGCCGCTTGATGGCACTGTTGATGACACCTTCCATCACTTTACTGATGATTGAGAGTAGGCTGATGGGGCGGTAATTGGCCGGGTTGGACTTGTCCCGCTTTTTGTGTACAGGACATACCTGGGTAATTTTCCACATTGCAGGGTCGATGCCAGTGTTGTAGCTGTACTGGAACAGCTTGGCTAGGGGCACGGCAAGTTCTGGAGCACAGGTCTTTAGTACTATTGCCGGAATATTGTCAGGGCCCATCTGTGATGCTCGGGACTTCAGTAGGAGGCCGAGATGGATCATCAACCCGGCACTTCTGGCTGAAGATTGTTGCAAATGCTTCATTCTTATCTTTTGCACTGATGTGCTGGGCTCCCCCATCATTGAGGATGGGGATATTTGTGGAGCTACCTCCTCCAGTTAGTTGTTTAATTGTCCACCACCATTCACGGCTGGATGTGGCAGGACTGCTGAGCTTAGATCTGATCCATTGGTTATGGGATCGCTAAGCTCTGTCTATTGCATGCTGCTTACGCAGTTTGGCACGCAGATAGTCCTGTCTTGTAGCTTCACCAGGTTGACACCTCACTTTGAGGTATGCCTGGTGCTGCTCCTGGCATGCCCTCCTGCACTCTTCATTGAACCAGGGTTGGTCTCCTGGCTTGATAGTAACGGTAGAGTAGGGGATATGCCGGGCCATGAGGTTACAGATTGTGGTTGAGTACAATTCTGCTGCTGCTGATGGCCCACAGCGCCTCATGGATGCCCAGTTTTGCATTGCTTGATCTGTTCGAAATCTATCCCTTTTAGCACAGTGGTAGTGCCACACAAGATGATGGAGGGTATCTTCAATGTGAAGGCGGTACTTCGTCTCCACAAGAACTGTGCGGTGGTCACTCTTACCAATACAGTCATGGACAGAAGCATCTGCGGCGGGTAGATTGGTGAGGACGAGGTCAAGTATGTTTTTCCCTCGTGTTGGTTCCCTCACCACCTGCCGCAGACCCAGTCTAGCAGCTATATCCTTTAGGACTCGGCCAGCTCGGTCAGTAGTGGTGCTACCGAGCCACTCTTGGTGATGGACATTGAAATCCTCCACCCAGAGTATATTTTGTGCCCTTGCCACCCTCAGTCCTTCCTCCAAGTGCTGTTCAACATGGAGGAGCACTGACTCATCAGCTGAGGGAGGGCAGTAGGAGGTTACCTTGCCCATGTTTGACCTGATGCCATGAGACTTCATGGGGTCCGGAGTCAATGTTGAGGACTCCCAGGGCAACTCCCTCCCTACTGTATACCACTGTGCCGCCACCTCTGCTGGGTCTGTCCTGCCGGTGGGACAGGACATACCCGGGGATGGTGATGGCAGTGTCTGGGACATTGTCTATAAGATATGATTCCGTGAGTATGACTATGTCAGGCTGTTGCTTGTCTAGTCTGTGGGACAGCTCTCTCAACTTTGGCACAAGCCCCCAGATGTTAGTAAGGAGGACTTTGCAGGGTCGACAGGGCTGGGTTTGCCGATGTCGTTTCCGGTGCCTAGGTCGATGCCGGGTGGTCCGTCCGGTTTCATTCCTTTTTATTGACTTTGTAGCGGTTATGTACAACTGAGTGGCTTGCTAGGCCATTTCAGAGGGCCTGTAAGAGTTAACCACATTGCTGTGGGTCTGGAGTCACATGTAGGCCAGACCAGGTAAGGACAGCAGATTTCCTTCTCTAAAGGACATTAGTGAACCAGATGGGTTTTTACAAAAATCGGCAATGGTTTCATGGCCATCATTAGACTAGCTTTTTGAACTCCAGATTTATTAATTAAATTCAAATTCCACCTTCTGCTGTGGTGGGATTCGAACCCATGTCCCCAGAAAAATACCCTGGGTTTCTGGTCCAGTGATTATACCGCTACGCCACCGCCTACCCCAAGGTAAGAATTTAGTGAGTGGAGAGGGCAAGAAATGAGCTGCATGGTTATGTTGGGGGGGTGGGTGGGGGGCGGGGGGGGGGGGAGAGATGGTGGGAGAGGGGTTAGAAGCAATTCTTTAAATGTTTTAACTATATTAAAAATGTCTATTTCTTCAAAAATTTAAACTAGATGGAAGGGCTGGAAGCCCTTTAAAAATGGCGTTGGCACCTGTGCAATGGCACCTGACACTGTTGCTGGGGATGGACCGCCCGCCCCCTCCATGTCATCGGGGGGGGGTGGGGGGCGGGGTTTGGTGGCGGGGTGGTCCGCCCCAGCCATTTAAATAATTTACCATAGTTTACGCCCGCCGCTGTATTTCAGCGGCAGTAATGTAAAATTCAGCCCACTAATTGCTGGGTTCAATTCCACATATGATGGAAACCCTCTGTTCCCTTGTCCAAATTTACCCACCGTACATCAAGATTGATGGCAAAGTATCCGTACTTTCTAAGTCCACTGGGCTGCTTGCCAGCGATCTTGTGCACAAAAACAGAGAGCATGGAGGAGTCCAGTTCCAATTTGTGTGCTGCCTTCACAGATGGCACCAAGACTATACATTCAAACATGGAATGAGTGGTCAGCTCTCTGAACACCTCAAGGTGCCGCACAGCGATGTATCCTTTGTTGACAGTTCTTACAGCTTCTATGGGAGCTCAGACTGCTGCCTTCTAGGCTCTGGGATCTAGCATTTCCTCTGGCTTACAAAGTCAGAAGGAGAGCATAGACAGAATCTCCAAGAACCTCAGAAAATATGCACTTTATTTCCTCAGTGTATTGGGAGTGTTTTGAGGCTCAGCCTCCTGAGAGTGACATTAGCTCCGTGGGTAGCACCAGCACCAGCTACACCAGTCTTTCAGGAGAACAGCACTCCTGCTTCCCTGCCAAGCTCTCATCTAGACTGCCAGACCGTCCCAGCCAAAGCTGAGTCTCTCAGTGGGGTCCTTAATAGCTCCAGCTCCTCGAGGTAACCCACGCACCACAGTCATCCCAAACTGCAGCCATGGGGAAACACCTCGACATGGCAGTAGAATATTTAACCACACACACAACACAGGCAGCAGGATTTTGTGTAAGGATTATTTGTAGATTGGTATCAATCATGTAACCATTTGTCAAATCAACAACTGAATCTTTTGGAGTAGTGAAGTAAAATGTTTTGTTTTGGTATAGCTATTGGTCTTCATAATTTTAATGACTCCATAGCTTCAACAACTACTTTTCCAGCTTTCCCAGAAATACTGGCAAAGCTTCATCCTTTGCAGAAAATCTATTCAAAGCAGTTGTTTAAAGGCATTGGATTCTGAAGACCCAGTGAATGGCTCAGCTCATTTTTCAATGACAGATATGGCAATCTCCTGCTATCAATATATGAAAACACAAGAGAAAAGTATGATAGCATTGCAATGCCAAGTTAATTGCAAGTGAGTTACAGGCTGGAATCTATTCAAGAGCTTCAGGTGGTCTATATATAGAACAGAGAGACACCTGAGAGCAAGTTACAGGCAGTACTCTAATTGAGAAGGTCAATAACAGATTCATTGAGAGGGTAAAATCTAAAGCTACATTTTCTACCTCTATTTCTTGACGTGAAGTTTCATACAACAGAAATATGCACCAGAAAATCATACAGCACAGTCCTTGTTTTTCTGACCTGTGAGGAGTACATAGGATTGCTGTATCGAATAACAGGTTTGTCAGAAACATTACAGACTGGAACCCAACCAAGGGATTGAGGTGGTTTATACATAGCATAAGAGGTACCTGGGAATGATTCATAGGCTAGAAACTATGATTATTTTGCATAAACATCAATATTATCCTGTGGTGTTGAAGGCATTAATATAAATCTCAGCTGCAGTGGAATGAAATTCTACAAAGCTTAGTCCCAACAATGAGGGTGTTGAGGTTAGAGAGTGACACTTTCATAATTTAATCTTTTTCCTCTTCCTAAGATTTCCATTCTGATGCTCCAATTGGAACCCAATCTCACAGTGTTGACGGCAATAGCATTTTTTTTATTCATTCATGGCATGGGGGCATTGCTGGCAAGGCCAGCATTTATTCCCCATTCTTGATTGCCCTTGACAAGGTGGTGGTAAGCCGCCTTCTTGAACCACTTCAGTCCACGTGGTGAAGGTACTCCCACAGTGCTGGTGGGAGGGAGAGCCAAGATTTTGACGATGAAGAAACTGTGATATATTTCCAAGTCAGGATGGTGTATCACTTGGTGGTGAACTTGGAGGGAGCTAACAAATACAGAGCTCTTGACATTTCTTAATGAATAATACATCTTTCATTAAAGCATGGTTGGTGAAATAACAAGTTTTGGTTACAATGAGGCCTGATCAGTTGCTAAGGGATACCATATCTTTGCAGACGTTTGCTTGTTTCTAAGCTGTGGATGCCACGCAGCTTTTGTTTCGGATTTAAATTGACTGATGCATCTTAGAAACAAAGAGGTGAAAATTTTCCTGTAGAAAATGTTATTTTCCATTTATACTAATTGATAAAACTAGGAATCTTCAAAAAGCTTTTTTTGGCTTCATTTGAAATAAAGTTCAATTAACATGACACCTTTCTGTTTCAATAGTTACTACTATCAAAACGTATAAAAATGAATCAAAGTGCATTGGAGATAAAACTGGACATTCTTTTGCTGAACTGCTATAAAATCTAGTACGTAACTCATACCTTTAAATTTAGGAAAATGACTTGGATAGATGCAATTCCTAAGTTTTTGAAAAGGACAGGCCTAAAAATATGGATGTGTCGTGTAAATCGTGCCTTTGCAATAAATAAGATGGTTGCAAGAAAATCCCAGAATACATGCGAGTTTATTTTCACACAAAATGGATATTCTGTAACTATTCTTGGCAATTTGTCCAATACACTGTGCAATTGCTGTTACAAAGTTATTGTTATTTTATAGACTGGGCCCTCTAAGTCATCAGCTTTGTTCTCTGTGGCAGGGCTAAGACACGAACTCTCCCTCCAGAGAGCTGTGACCAATGCCATCCTTTCCCCTTTCATAAAGTTACAGAAGAAGGCCATTCAGTCCATTTAGTCCATGTCGGCCCACCACAGAGCTATGCAGTCTGTCCCACTCCTCGGCTCAATCCCCAGCCGGAATTTTTCCCTTTTCAGATGGGAGTTTTCCACCAACTGAAAGGTTGGTGGTGATCTCGCCTGTGCCAGACCTGGGGATCCAGACCGAATTTTACAGTTCCCAGGCCCTTAATTGGTCTTAGGCCAGACTTCCATGTCATTGAGGCAGGAAGTCCCGCCTAATGGAGCTGCAAGAGCGGGGGCACTGCTGGGACTACACCCAGCTTCAAGATGAAGAAGACGGACAGCCCAGAAAAGAGGTATGTTTTTGGGGCCTCGCAGGGGTGATCAGTCGGGCCCCGGCGAGACAAGGGGGGTTGACTAGGGAGGGGGAGGGAAAGGCGTATTGAGCGTTGGAGGTAGTTGGGGCATCGGGGGCAGCCCTCTGCCGGGCACAGGGTGTCCGATCGGGAGCCGCCGCCACCCCCCCCCCCCCACCCCCAGGCCAACAGAAGACTTTTGTCAGGTGCTTTTGTCAGGTCTGGGCCACCTGCCTGCCAACAGTAAAATTCCCGTAGTGGCGGGCAGAGGCCCCTAAATCGCTGCCACTTAAGGGCCTTGAATGGCCTGGGGCGGGCAGGCCGTTCCTTGCTGTCGCTGCCCCATGTAAAATGGCGGCAGAGGTGGAAACGGGTCAGCAAGGGCCCATCAAGCCTCCCACTCCATTTTACGCCCTGCCCCACCACCAGCCCGCTCCTTAGGGGGACATAAAATTCCGGCACCCATAGCCCTGCAAGTCTATTTCTCTCAGGTTTGATACAGCCAACCACACCATCCTCCTCTGACATCTCTCCTCCATTGTCCAGCTTAGTGGGACTGCCCTCATGGATTGCTGTCCTCTGGGGTGTGTATAAAGGCAATACACGATAATGATATTTATGATCTGGCCTTGTAGCATCCTGGGAGACCAGCTCCACTCTCACCAATCCCATCCTAGCCAGACCATCTCAATCAATAGTTTCTCTTCCCACACACATCATTATTACCTTTGAAGACAGTTCAGGATCCATCCTGCCGCCCCTCATTTACATGATGCCCCTTGGTGACATCATTCATAGATGTGGGGTCAGCTGCTGCATGTACACTAATGATACCCAGATGTGGCTCCCCACCACCTCACTTGACTCCCTCCTTTATCTTTGGCTCCCATCATAAACTCTGTACCCTTGCCATTCCTTTGCTCCTGCTCATTTGCACTCAATGCAAATGGATGATCAGTGCAGATCCCTGCAAAACATTCCGTATAGTATGTGGGTGCCAATTCCTGAGCTGATGCTTGCAAGGGTTAGAGAGAGGGACAGTGCATCTTATGTAAGGGTGCCCTCCTCTTCCTCTACCGCAGTTTGGCCCGGGATGTGATAGGCCTGGAAAGAGGGCAAAGGAACAATGTTTGGAACACAGTGGTAAGGGAAAGCAGTGGCAGATAGCATCAGTTCTATACACCACCGGGTTGTCATGTAAAATGTGAGGGAGAGAGGTCAGTCTCAAGAAAAAAGGAGGGGAAGATGGCCAAACACCCTATGGAATGTATTTCCACCTTGCCATCTGCCATGCTTCATGCTCTCCCTTTGCCCTTGACACCTTCGGTCACCTCCACTGATGTGAGGATCTGTACAGCTAGTGGTCATCTTCCGGTTCTTGTGGTGTGCCAGCTTCTCCTGTAAAGAGCAGGAATGTGTTAGTGTGTGCTCTGCTGAAGCGATCTTAAGATGTTTGTGGCAGCTTAGCATAACGTGATGTCTGTAGCAGTTTAGCATAACGTGCATGCTGAGAAAAAAAGCAGCAGCTTTGGGGAAAAGGGCCTAGTAATCATGAGGGCAATAGCAGGTGCAGAGTGTGCAAGTGGAAACATAGGAGATGAATTGAAGTGTGCTGTTGTGATTGGAAAAGGAGATGTTAAGTGGGGAAAGAAAGGCATGTTAGGACTGTGACTACAGTAGAAAGGTGCAGTGCTGTGCAAAGAGTAAGAGCTGTGAATGGGAGCATTATAATAGCAGATCTGGTTAAGTCATTGAATTTCTTTCTGATACTGCTGCCAATTCCTAGGAGTCATTCTTCTGGCACTGGCTTGCTCAACAATCTCTACCTACTGTTGTTGTAATATTGTCATGGCAGTCTGCTTCCATCTGAGAGCGAGAGGGTCTCCTTCCTCCTGGTTACCTCCACCACAAGAACCTGTTCATTACCATCAGAGAAGCATAAGCATTTGCAGCAGTCATTTTCCAGAAATTTAACAGTTCAAGCCGTAGAAAAGGCAGCCTTAAGCAAAACGTTCCCTTTAAGAGGTAGGTACAGGTTTCCTTTAAATCATGGAAGGCCTGCAGGATTCCCCACCCACCCAGTGGGTGAGCTGTCAATTAAAAGTACAAGTAACACAAACAGCTATGGTAATGAGGCATGTGGCTCAAAACAGTTCATGTCTCACAACATCAGCTTTGGGTGACCTTCTCACTTTCCACCCCTTGTAGTGAAAGTTAAAGGTGTGGACCCTTTGTCAAGTTCTGATAAAGCATTGAAACCCGAAATGTTAATTTATCTAGTCTCTCCAAAGATGCTGACTGACTTGCTGAGTGTTCCTAATATTTTCTGTTTCTGTCTTAAATTTACCAACTGCGTCATTGAGGACCTCTGGAGATAAATATCTAATACAAATCAACTTAATCTAATTAACTCATACTTTTTGCTGGATGATCTAACTATTCTTAGTAACCTTGGATTGTCTCTGTCCCAGACCCTCCCACAACAGAGAAGGTGTGCTGGTGAGTCATGTCACCAAAAAGATTCATGGGCACATAAATAATGACAACAGCATATATTATTTTGACCTTGGTCAAAGACAGAGTCCAGTGGAATCTAAAGCTAGCTTTTTAAAATTTATTTTATGGATCCAATATTTCATTGAATGTAATCGCAATGCTACTGTATATGACTCTCAGATATAAACACAGTCCGACAACCAAGGTATTGACTCATCTAAAAGGAAATCTCCACTTAAATGAATGGGTTGCAAATCAACCTCATATCCTGCCAGCTCAGAATTCATGTCCATATACTTACAGATTCTTTGGCTCTGAATCAGTGAAAGCTGAACTACCTCCATTTCACTCCAGAGCAAATAGAACAATGAAGATTGAAAAGGAATAAAAAAAGAGAACATTGGGAACTTGAAATAAAAATGGAAAATGATGGACTTGTACAGCATCTAACTCTTCTCGTTTTAGTGTTCCCTCTTAGATACACCTGAATTAAAGATATTCAATCACCACAGGGCATATTACACAATAAGCAAGCAATACAAAGTTTCAACTGCCGCACACTCATTATTGTTGGGGATAGAAATTCATGCGATGAACAAGATCCCTTTGAAAGGATTTGTGATATCATAGCTTTTGCCATCAGATGTGTCACTACGCCACCTCTTCCCATGTTAGCACTAAGACAAGCCCCTTTGAGGGCACTGGATACAGCAAAGGCTGGAGGACCTGACAACAGGTTGAGACAGGAGAATTTATAATGAGGAATAAGGAAAGGGCAGAGAAAGTAAACAAATACTTTTGGCTGAATTTTGCAGCACTTTGAAGTCGGCGATCCGCCCGTGTGGAGCAGCTGCCATCAAACCCCTGCAATATTTCCCCCCACCCCTCAACCTTGTTACCTTTGCCCTTTAACACCTTCCCACCATCCCCTCAGCCAATACAAAGTATTTGCCCTGCTCCCCCCATCCCCATTTGGTAGGCCATTTAGGACTGAGATGAGGAGGAATTTCTTCACTCAGAGGGCGCTGAATCTTTGGAATTCTCTACCCCAGACGGCTGTGGAGGCTCAGTCATTGAGTATATTCAAGTCAGAGGTCGATAGATTTCTAGATATTAAAGATATTGAGGGATGTGGGGATATTGCAGGAAAATGGCATTTAGGTGGAAGATCAACATGATCTAGTTGAATGGCGGAGCAGGCTTAAGGAGCCAAATGGCCTACTCCTGCTCTTATTTCTTATGTTCCTAATATCCCAGCTGTAGTACTTAAAATCTGTGCTCCAGAATTAGCTGTGCCCGTAGCCAAGCTGTTCCAGTACAGTTACAACACTGGCATCTCCCGACAATGTGGAAAATTGTCCAGGTATGTCCTGTCCATAAAAGGACAAACCCAATCCAGTCAATTTCCATTCCATCAGTCTAATCTCAATCACCATCAAAGGGATGGAAGGTGGCATTGACAGTCCTATCAAGCAGTACTTACTTATCAATAACCTGCTCTCTGATGCTCAGTATGGGTTCTGCCAGAGCTACTCAGCTCCTGACATCATCACAGCCTTGGTTCAAACATCGACAAAAAAGCTGAATTAAAGAGGTGAGGTGAGAGCGACTGCCCTTGACATCAAAGCAGCATTTGACCAAATGTGGCATCGCGGAGCCTTAGCAAAATTTTGTCAATGGGAATTGGGGAAAACTCTCCACTGATTGGAGTCATATCTAGCACAGATAAAGATGGTTATGATTGTTGGAAGCCAATCATCTCAGGCCCAGGTCATCACTGCAGGAGTTCCCTCCAACATAAGGTCTGAAGTGGGGTTGTTCACAGATGATTGTACAGTGTTCAGTACCATTCACAATTCCTCAGATACTGAAGCAGTTCCTGCCCACATGTAAGAAGACCTGGACAACATTCAGGCTTGTGCTGGTAAATTGAAAGTAACATTCGGGCCACAAAAATTCCAGGCAATGACCATCTCCTACTAGAGAGAATCTAACCATCTCCCCTTGATGTCCAACGGCACTACCATTGCTGAATCCCCCCACCATCAACATCGTGGGGGTTGCCATTGACCAGAAACTTAACTGGACCAGCTATATCAATACTGTGGCTACAACAACAGGTCACAGACTGAAAGTTCTGTGGCGAGTAACTCATCTCCTGACTCCCAAAGCCTGTCCACCTTTCACAAGGCACAAGTCAGGAGTGTGATAGAATATTCTTCACTTGCCTGGATGAGTGAAGCTCCAACAAAACTCAAGAAGCTCGACATCCAGGCCAAAGCAGCCCACTTGATCAACATCCCATCCACCACCTTAAACATTCACTCCCTCCACCACCTGCACACAGTGGCAGCAGTGTGAACCATATACAAGATGCACTGCAGTAAATCACCAAGGCTACTTCGACAGCACCTTATAATCCTGTGACCTGCCCCACCTAGAAAAACAGGGACAGCAGATGCATGGGAACATCACATAGAATCACAGAATCATCGAAAGTTTAAGGCACAGAAAGAGGCCTATTGTGTCTGTACTGGCCGAGAAACGAACCACCCATTCTAATCCCATCTTCCAGCATTTGATCCATAGCCCTGCAGATTATGGCACTTGAGGTGCATATCCAGACTCCTTTTGAATGAGTTGAGGGTTTCTGCCTCAACTACCCTTTCAGGCAGTGAGCTCCAGACCCACACCACCATCTGGGTGAAAAAGTTTTTCTTCATCTCCCCTCTAATTTTTCTACCAATCACGTTAAATCTATGCCCCCTCATCACTGACCTCTCTGCTAAGGTGAATAGACCCTTCACCTCCACTCTATCCAGGCCCCTCAAAATTTTGTACATTTCAATCAGATCTCCCCTCAGCCTTCTCTGTTCCAAGGAGAACAACCCCAGACTATCTAATCTTTCCTCATAGCTGAATTTTTCCAGTCCTGGAGACATCCTCGTAAATCTCCTCTGTACCCTCTCTAGTGCAATTTCATCCTTTCTGTAATGAAGTGACCAGAACTGCACGCAGTACTCAAGTTCTGGCCTAACCATTGAGTTATATAGTTCCAGCATAACCTCCCTGCTCTTATATTCTATACCTTGGTTAATAAAGGAAAGGATTCCATATGCCTTCTTAACCACCTTATAGACCTGTCCTGCTAATGTCAGGGATCTGTGGACATTCACTCCGAGGTCCCTCACTTCCTCTACATTTCTCAGTATCTTCCCATTAATTGTGTATTCCTTTGCCTTGTTTGACTTCCCCAAATGCATCACCTCACACTTCTCCAGTTGAATTCCATTTGCCACTTTTCTGCCCATCTGACCAGACCATCAATATCTTCCTGCAGCTTACAGATATCCTCCTCGCTATCTACCACACAGCCAATCTTTGTGTCGTCTGCAAACTTCTTGATCATGCCTCCTATATTTACATGCAAATCGTTAATATATACCACAAAAAGCAGGGGACCCAGTACTGAGCCCTGCGGAATGCCGCTGGAAACAGCCCTCCAGTCACTAAAATGCCCGTCAACAATTACCCTTTGTTTCCTGCCACTGAGCCAATTTTGTATCCACCTTGCTGCATTTCCCTGGATCCCATGGGATTTTATTTTTTTAACCAGTCTGCCATGTTGGACCTTGTCAGAAGCCTTGCTAAAATCCATGTAGACCACATCAACTGCACTACCCTCATCTATCTTCCTTGTTACTTGTTCAAAAAATTCAATCAAGTTGGTCAAACAAGATCTTCCCTGAACAAATCCATGCTGACTATCCTTGATTAACCTGTGCCTTTCTAAGTGACATTTTATCCTGTCTCTCAGAATAGATTCCAATAATGTGCCCACTACTAAGGTTAGACTGACTGGCCTGTAATTATTTGGTCTATCCTTTTCTCTCTTTTAAACAGAGGCACAATGTTAGCAGTTCTCCAATCTTTCGGCAGCACACCTGCAATGAATGAGGACTGGAAAATGGTGGTCAGACCTTCTGCAATTTCCTCTCTTGCTTCTTTTAACAGCCTAGGGTACATTTCATCTGACCCTGGTGGTTTATCAACTTTCAAGGATGCTAATCCCATTAATACTTCCACTCTCCCTATGTTTATCACATCCAATACTTCATACTCCTCCTTAACTACAATATCTGCATCATCCCCTCTTTTGTGAAGACAGATGTAAAAGTATTCATTAAGAACCATACCAACATCTTCCGCCTCTACACAAAAGTTACCTCTTTGGTCCTTTTTGGGCCCTAATCTCTCCTTAGTTATCCTCTTATTCTTAATGTATTGATAAAACATCTTTGGGTTCACCTTGATTTTGCTTGCCAATAGCCTTTCATGCCCTCTCTTTGCTTTCCTGATTTCCTTTTTGATTTCATCCCTCCACTTTCTATATTCCTCTCGGCTTTCTGTAGTATTGAGTTTTTGGTGTCGGATATAAGCTTTCCTTTTCTGCCTTATCTTACCCTGTAGGCTTCCTGACATCCATGGGGCTCTAGATTTGGCCATCTCACCCTTTTTCTTTGTGGGAACATGTTTACTCTACCTGTAAGTTCCCCTCCAAGTCACACACCATCCTGACTTGGAAGTACATCACCGCTCCTTCACTTTCGCTGGGTCAAAATCCTGGAACTCCCTCCCTAACAGCATTGTGGGTGTACCTACACCACATGGATTGCAGTGGTTCAAGAAGGTGGCTCACCACCACCTTCTCAAGGGCAATTAGGGATGAGCAATAATGCTGTTCTTGCCAGCAATGCTCACATCTCATGAATGAAAAAGAAACCTCTGAGGCTTAAGCTGATTATTTTTCTTGCCTTCATTTTAGTGTTCATCTGGCACGCTTTTTAAAGGATTCAACAACTCAGCCTGGATTTTTCAGTAGTCTGTTCCACCAGCGGAGGTGTGGCAGGCAATCACTTCCAGCTGCCCCACATGTGCATCCTTATGGCAGCTGGAGCAATAGCTCATAAAGGAAATCCATCAGGGATTGACCACTTCAACCGAGGGACAGGGATGGAAATTCACAAGATATTAACTCTTGAAGAAGCATAAAAGCACACGATGCCTGTCAATATTAAGGGCAGAGAATTGACAATGTCTGCATGGGACCAATGCCCAAAGATCATCGATTGCTACAGAGTTGAATGCAGTTCAGGAAGAGATAAAAGCATGGAAAGCTGCATGGCACATAGAGCAAAAGACCCTCTAGAATAATGATTAGAACGCAGTGGAGGTAAATTGCATTGGCTGTAGGTGCTACCTTAACAATACCCTGAAAATTGGGTATTGCTTAGAAGAAACTTCATGACCTAACCAGGATGGGAAAAGTAAGAGAAGTTCCCTGCAGCTGTAAGGCATCCCAGCGCGCCCAGAACTTTTCATTCTTCTGAATCTGGCATCTAGTATATTTTCCATTTCATTTGCCCCACCTTTAGTGGCTGTGCCTTCAACTGCTGAGGCCCACATTTTGGAATTCCCTCCCTAAATCTTTCTGTCTCTCTACCTCCCTTTCCTCCTTTAAGACCCTTAAAACCCACCTTTTTGGCCAAGCTTTTTACACTCCTCCTAATATCTCCTTCTTTATCTCAGTGTCCAGTGTCCTGATTACATTTCCGAGAAGCACCTCAAAACATTTTGATGCATTAAAGGTGCTATATAAATGCAGTTTGTTGTTCTTTTTGTTGATATAATCCCTGTTCCTCTTCTCCTCCTTCAATTGACTCAGAGCAACAGGAAGCAAAGGACAAGCAAGCATTCAGAAGAGCCAATCCGCTCTGATTGTCACCCTGACAGCATGCATCGCCCACCCCATTTTTATTTGTCTTTCAACCTAGAGATAAGCAGCCCAGGGCTTTTAATTACACAAGGTCAAGCAGCAAGTATGAGTCAACAGGGAGGCATGTGGTGACTTCCTTGGATATTGTAGCTAGGTCCTTCATGCAGTAGTCCATAATACCAGTTGAAGCATCTCTCAGAGATGCCCATACTGGTGTCATGCAGGCTCTGGCTGCACCATCTCCTCTTCCTTCAAAAGGCTGGGGACCAAATGAATAGGGGGTTCAGTTGTGTCATAGATTTCCTGCAATCTGCTCTCACACAGATTGATGAGTGCTGTAGATCATCCATCCCATCCCCCATGGGAGTGATGCAATAGAAGGGGCAAGAGGAGAGAATGCCTGTTCCCCACCATTCCTTCAATCAATGCCCATCCTGCAGTCAGCAACACATGTGGACCAGATTGCCTGACAGCTGCCAAAGTGTTGCAGCCTACAGATGGACCAAGTTAAGCCCTAACTTCTAGAGGTCACTGCCCACAAACATCTTAAGAGCCCTCATCTGAGCCACAGCAGCTTTCCATCTTCCATGCAGTAGCCACTGGGGGAACTTCTCAAGGCAGTACTAGATTACCTAAGAGCATGTTAAGCAGGCACTATGAGTTTACACCAGGGTTTGTATTAATATTATGATTTATCAGAGGAGTTCAGAAATTACAAAATGTTTTCCCAAATCTTGGTGTGCAGAGTTTTTTCTTATTCTTTCATGGGATGTTGCCATCGGTAACGAGGTCAGCATTTATTGCTCATCCCTAATTTCCCTTGAGAAGGCGGTGATGAGCTGCCTTCTTGACCCACTACAGCCCATGTGGTGTAGGTACACCCACAGTGCTGTTAGGGAGGGAGTTCCAGAATTTTGACCTAGCGACAGTGAAAGAACGGTGATATAGTTCCAAGTCAGGATGGTGTGTGGCTTGGAGGTGATCTTTCAGGTGGTGATATTCTGCTGCCCTTGTCTTTCTAGGTAGTAGAGGCCGTGGGTTTGGAAGGTGCTGTCGAAGGAGTATCTGGTGCGACTGCAATGTTGGTTTTTGGTCTGATGTAATTGTTTGGAAAGTGGAAGTATTGGGACAGATGTTGGGCAATACTGTTAGTGCAGGGAAAGCACGTGAAGTGCTCATCAATGAATTACCACCTAAAGACTCTGGTTGCAGGCATTTTGGAACCTTCCTTGCGATTCTCAGTGTCTTTTGAGTTGTTCTCCTCTTTGTGCTCAAGGCTCCCCTCCACTGATGGTTCCAAGTGTTAACCTCATTGCAGAGCAAAATTATACAACATACAGCAAATTAGTATGACATAGGACACTACTCGTGGACTTTATTGCAGCGCACCTCCATACCCGTCAGGACAGCAAAATCTTTGTTCAAGGATAAATGGACCTGGTAGTATTGCATTTCTGCCAGCATTCATGGGTTTTGCAGATGAATCATGAACCATGTGTGCAACGTTAGCCCTTGAGCTCAAGCAGCCTGCCTTGATAAGTGGGGTCAATGGAATGGAGAGATGGGAGGCTGCTGCAGTATGAAGGCAGCATGGCAGCTTAAAGGATAATGGGTACAGACCTGCATGATGTACTGCTGGTATCACATAACAGTTGGCCAGTTAAAGAACAGTTAACCTTTGTGATTGACATGCACACTGATGTCTTCCAAGGGAGTCTATATATTGAAAGCTGTGCAGACCATAGTAGAAATACTCACATCGCACCAGAGTGACATTTTCATGTCACGCACACCAGATGTCTTTGTGGCCATTCATTGAGTTTGACAATTTGTGCCAAGTTAGGGACTGTCTTCTGTACCTAAGCTCAGAAAGAAAGAACTTGCCGTTATATAGCATTTTTCATGACTTCAGATGACCCAAAGTATATTCCAGCCAATGGAATTTAAAAAAAAGTTTTCTCACTGTTGTAATGCAGGGAATCGTGGCAGGCAATTTGCATTCAGTAAGGTGCCACCAATATAGATAATAATCAGTTAATCTATTTGCAATGGCGTTGGTTGAGAGATCAATTTTGGCCAAGACACCAGGAAAACTCCCCTGCTTTTCTTTGAATAATGCCATCGGATATTTTACATTCATCTGCAGCGTCAAATGGGTTAACACCTCATCCAAAAGACAGCACCTCTGATACTAAAGCATTCCCTCAGTACTGCACTGAAGTGTCTGCCTACATTATGTGCTCAAGTCCTGGTGTCAGACTTGAACTCATAACCTTTAGATTCAACTGTGAGTCACTGAACCAGAGTCAAGGTTACACCTAAGGTTACGTCTTAGGTGCCCTTCTCTATCACTTCAGTAGGATGGATATCTCTGTTGCACCCCTACAGGTGTAGGGTACCCATTCCTAATATTTAAATGATTCCATTGCTGGGATTTGAGATGGAGTCGGTAACACAACAAAGCAGCAGGGGAGGTGCCGCCAATTGCATTTCCAGCCCCTCAAATTGATCCAGGGCTTTTCCATTCACAACTTCCTTTTTACTGGAATAGAGAAACAAAGGAGATACTGGGGAAAAAAAGGTGCAGTGGGAGTGCTCTTCAAAGATTGAAGCTAAGGTATATTGTTGGGGCAAAATAGGTGCGAATTTCTTCTGCTATACTTGACCTCGGAGTGTTTGTGGACAGCGTTGAGAGAGTTAACTCTGTTTCTCTCTCCACAGATGCTGCCAGACCTGCTGAGTGTTTCCAGCATTTTCTGTTTTTATTTCAGATTTTCAGCATCCGCAGTATTTTGCTTTTATTTTATTATTTGAGAGTTTTACTTTGCTGGACCTGGAAGTGTTTGAGGACAGTGTAAGGAGTTTTACTCTGCTGTATCTGATCTGGGAATCTGGAAGTTCCTGATCTGTACACAAAATATGATGCAGGATGTGCTTCACTAACCAGCACTAACATTCTTGAAAATTTCTCCAAGATGTTTAGTGAAAAGCAGGATTTAATGGTGTACTGCCATCTGTGGAATGGAACTGGTCAAACTTAGATGGAGTAGATTGTGCATAGGGTTGCCAATGTTGCTTGAACATATCCCTTATTTGATTATATATCATTTTATCATAGGTGTTCAATCACATGGCATTTGATCATGTGATTCTTGATCACATGATCTTAGCATACCATTTGTAAATGTTGTTGAATTTACCTCATAAGAGTTGAATGTCTTTGCTCATGGTTTCTTTCTTAAATCTGTTCTTAAGTTGGTTTCTTGATGGCTTCAGAAACTTCTTCATAAATTTATAAAAGTCAACGCAAGATGTATTATCGTTTGGTTGCACTTGTAACTCAATTTCACAAGACGTTCACTTAATCAGTTCCATTTTTTGTTCCAAATCTAAGTCATTAATGGCTGTTTTCACTCTGTGGTATTCATTTGAAAATGTCCACCCATTTTTGATCAATGTTCTGTCCTTTGAAACAATTTTTCCTCTTATTTGCTGCAAAATTCATCAAATATCAAATACCTTACCAAAATCAATGTCAATACAATGAGCATCAACCAACTTCTCGACAACAGATGATTTAAGTTCATTATTCAGTGAGAGCACTGACATTTGATTGAAAACAGACATCCTTAAATCAAAGGCAAAATGCTGTGGATGCTGGAAATAGGAATGTAGGGACAGGAGTAGGCCATTTAGCCTCCTGAGCTTGTTCCACCATTCAATGAGATCATGGCTGATCTGCCACATAAGTCCACATACCCACCTTTGCCACATATCCCTTAATATCTTTGGTTAACAAAAATCTATTAGATTCATTTACGGCATAGAAGGAGGCCATTCGGCACATCAAATCCATGCCGTCTTTCCACAGAGCAATCCAGTCAGTCCCGCTCCCCAACTTGATCTCGGTAGCCCTGCAAGTTTATTTCTTTCAAGTGCCCATCCAATTTCCTTTTGAAATCATTCATCATCTCTGCATCCCCCACCCTCGTGTGCAGCTAGTTCCCGATCATTAGCACTCATTGTGTAAAAAAGTTCTTCTTCACATTCCCCCTGCATCTCTTGCCCAAAAGCTTCAATCTGTGTCCCCTAGTTCTTGTACCAATAGCGAATGGGAACAGCTTTTCCTTGTCCAACTTATCTAAGCCTGTCATAATCTTGTACACCTCTATCAAATCTCCCCTCAATCTTCTTTGCTCCAGGGAGAGCATCCCCAGCTTCTCCAAACTAACCTTATAACCAAAATCCCCCATCCCTGGAATCATTCTGGTAAATCTCCTCTGCATCCTCTCAAGGACTCTCATATCTTTCATAAGGTGTGCTGACCAGAACTGGACACAATACTCTAGTTGGGGTCTAAGCAAAGCTTTATAAAGGTTCAGCATAAATTCCCTTCTTTTATACACAATGCTTTTATTTATGAAGCCCAAGATTCCATATGCTTTACTAACTATTCTCTCAATATGTCCTGCCACCTTCAAAGATCCATGTACATGCACCCCCACGTCCCTCTGTTCCTGCACACTCTCTAGAACTGCACCATTAAGTATATATTGCCTCACCCTATCCCTTCTGCCAAAATGCATTACCTCACACTTGTCTGTATTAAATTCCATCTGCCACTTGTCTTCCCATTCTGCTAGCCTATCTATGTCCTGTTGCAGGCAGTTTGTATGATTCTCACTGTTTGCCACTACTCCAATTTTGGTATCATTGGCAAATTTTGAAATTCTACTCTGTATTCAAAGATCCAAGTCATTTATATCTAGCAAAAAAAGCAGTAGTCCCAGCACTGACCCTTGGGGAACACAACTGTCTACCATCTTCCAGTCTGAAAAACAACTATTTACTACAATTCGCTGTTTTCTGTCCTTGAGCTAATTTTTTATCCAATTGGACATGGACCCTCCTATTCCATGAGCCTCAATTTTGTTAACCAGCCTTTTATGTTGTACTTTATCAAACAATTTCTTAAAATCTATACAGACAACATCCTCTGGATTTCCTTCATGAACTTTCTCTTTTACTTCATCAAAAAATTCAATTGGATTAGTCAAGCATGATCTGCTTTTTACAAATCCTTGCTGGCTATCCTTAATTAATTCAAACCTCTCAAAGTGCCTGTTGATTTTTTGCCCTGATTATTGTTTCTAAAACCTTACCTACGACTGATGTTAAACTAGTTACTAGGACTGTCCTTACACCCTTTTTTGAATAAGGGTGTCATATTTGTCACTCTCCAACCCTCTGGCACCTCCTCCATATATAGTGAAGATTGGAAGATTATGGCAAGCCCTTCTGCTATCTCCACCCCCACTTCCATCCGACCAGATGATTTATTGACCCTAAGCATAGCCAACCTTTCCAGTACCTCCTCACTCTCAATTTTTACGTTATCCATTGCCTCTACTCTCTCTGCCTGTACCGATATTTTGTCAGATTCCTCTTCCTCAGTAAACACCGCTACAAAGTACTCTAAGTATTCTAGCCTTGCTCTGTGCCTCCAAGCATATATTACCCTCTTTGTCCCTAATAGGCCCCATTCCACCACCTACTACCTGCTTACTATTTACATGCCTGCAAAAGATTTTTGGGTTCACTTTTATGTTGACTGCCATTCTGTTCTCAGATTCTCTCTTTGCCAGACTTGCTTTCCTCTCAATTTATTGTATTTGGCCTAGCTCTCACTTGAAGAATTCACCTGCCATGCATCATACACCCTCTTTTTTTAGTTTCATCAGAATCTCTATCTGCGTTGTCATCCAAGCAGCCCTGTTTTTGGTTCCCCTACCTTTCGCCCTAGTAGGAATGTACCTAGCCTGTATCGGCAGCATCTCTTCCTTAAAGATGACCCATTGTTCTGTTACGGTTTTACCTGTCAGTCTTTGGTTCCATGTTATGCTGGCTAGATCCCTTGTCACTGCATTGAGATTAGCCCTCTTCCAATCTAGCAGTTCCAACTTATATCGCTCCTTGCTTCACTTGGCCCACCTCATTACCCAGCACCAGCTCCAGAAATGCCTCCTTTCCAGTTGGGCCAAGAACATACTCATCAAGGAAGTTTTCCTGAACGCAATCCAGAAATTCCTCCCCCTCCTTTCTCTTTCGTCTAACGTTATCCCAATCAATATTTGGGTGACCAAAGTTCCCCAATTTTAAGCTCTATAGTTCTTGCACATCTCTGTGATTTCCCTGCACATTTGCTCCTCCATCTCTCTCTCACTATTTGAAAGCCACTAGAATACCCCTAGTAGCGTGATCATATCCTTTTTGCTCCTCAACTCTAACTAAATGGATTCTGTCTTTGCCCCCACAAGGACATCCCTTCTTTCCAACACGACAAGGTCTTCCCTCATCAGTACTGCCACTTCACTTCCCTTTTTCCCTTCTCTATCTTTTCTGAACAGTTTATATCCTTGTATATTAAGTGCCCAGTCCTCACCATTTTTAAGCCATGGTTCCGTTATTGCGACTACATCATAATCCCATACTGCTATTTGTGCTTGCAGCTCACCAACCTTATTCCCCACATTTTGTGTGTTTACATATATGCATTGTAATCCTGTCTTTGCATTCCTCATAGCCCTTCTCAGTCTATTGCTTCCTAATACGGAAATATTCCCTTCTCTAGTGCTGTCCAATACTCTCACTTTAAGTACCTTATGCCTCTTTTCAATTTCTACATGCTAGTGCCCAGCCCCTGCCAATTTAGTTTAAATCCTCCCCAACCACACTAGTGAACCTCCCCGCGAAATCGCAGATTTAATATTAACAACTGATCAAGCATCAATTACTGTTTGCAGAAGAGTCCCAAACTTCTACCACTCTTTGGGCTCGATTTTAAGAGCCCGCCACCAATCTTGGCAGCGAGCACAAAAAATGGCAGCCCGCAGCCAAGATCTTAAGCACGGCGGCTCATTTAAATAGCCAGGGTGGCCCACATGTCATTGAGGGTCGAGCTGTCCGTCTCCGGCAATGGCGTCAACTGACTGTGCACAGGTGCTGGCACAACTTTTAAAGGGCATCCAGCCCTGCCATCTAATTTAAATTGTTAAAGACAGACCCCCAAAATTAAATACATTTCTCACGCCCCTTTCCTACCCCCCGCCCCCACCCACCGCCGCCATAACAATTGCATTAACTATTTGCCCTTTCCCCCTCAAAACACTTAACTTTAACATCCGACCTTTACCCACCCCCAAACTGCACAGATTTTCCAGTTCAACCCTTTCCCTACACCCATTATGGTTATTTGACCCCGTACCCCCCTCCCCCCACCACACTGAAAATCTTATCTCCTCCCCCCTCCCCACCAGTGAGGCGCCACCTTTCTCCGGACGGGGATTTGAAGGGCGGAAATGCCGGCCGCCATGCCAAACATCACGGCAGGCCCTCAAGATTGCAGGTAAGTGTATGTTAATTCATTCATTTTATTGATTTGAATATTTTAATTGTGGTCCCGTCACCCAGCAGCAGGTGGGCCGCCACATAGCCTCGCCGCTGCCTGAAGGATCTGGCTGGGACCTCACGGCATCGAGGTCTGTGGCGGGCCTCATCTGGAGCCATCTTCAGGCCCTACCCACCACGGAACATGACGCTTGGGGAAGAAAAAGATCCAGCCCATTGTGTGTAGAAGTGTTTCCTAATTTCACTCCTAAAAGATCTGGTTCTTAATTTTTAGATTATGTCCCCTGGTCCTAGACTCCCCAACCAGCAGAAATAATTTCTATTTACCCTATCTGTTTCCCTTAATATCTTGAAAACTTAGATCAAATCACCCCTTTATCTTCTCATCCCCACAGAATACAACCCTAGTTGTGTAATCTCTCCTCATAATTTAACTCTGGGAGTTCAGGATCATTCTGATAAATCCATGCTGCACTCCCTCCAAGGCCAATATATCCTTCCTAAGGTGTGGTTCCCAAAATTTCCCACAGTACTCCAGGTGTAGTTTAACCAGAGCTGGAGCATAACTTCTACCATCTTGGATTCTTGTCCTGTATATATAAAGACCATTATCCATTTGCCTTTGTGATTATTTCCTGGACATGTTCATGACATTTTAATGGTCTATGTAACCTGGACCCCCACGTCTGTTTGGACTTCCACTGCTTCTAGCTGTTCACCATTTATAAAGTACCAAGGTGAATGACCTCACATTTCCCTACATTGAAATCCATTTGCCACAGTTTTACCATTCACTAGCCACTTAAGAGCCTCTATCCTCCACTGCTGGAATTAAACCAGTGGCAAGGGGGGGAGCCTCCACCACATGGAGAGGGCACCCTTTAAAATAAGGGAGCCTACCTGCAGGCTTGGAGGGGGAGAGGGGGTGCCTCCTCCATGGAAAATCTCTGGCCCATAGAGCATCCCCAGTGGGGAAGTCTTTGATTGCCGGTAAGTCTTGCCATTTCGTAGGGCCCAGTGCACACTTTAAAACTTGTTTCGATGTTGGAGTCTTTTCACTCTTGAGGTTTAAGTGACTTCAGTGGATCCGGAGATTAGTTAGAGAGAGAGAGAGAGAGAGAGAGAGAGAGCTAGCCAGGAGAGAGGCTCGCTTCTTCAAAGGTCAGTTGCAATCTGACTCAAACTGTCCTGTGAGCAGTTCAAAGCCAAAAACCTGGGCCAGCATGTTAGTTATGTGACTAGCTGTTTTAACAAACTCCTGCGTTTGTGGATTCTCCATCTTATCAGACACCCTGAAATGCTGGCTTTCTGACGCATGCAATGTATGGTGATCAAAATCCATTTGGGATAATTGGACCAGGGAGCCATTCTATAGTCTCCAGGCACTGTCTCTTAGGATGCAAATGTTTTTCAGCCACTGCTGATGTCTTTAAAAAAGTAATTTCTTCATTCCAGCAACAGTTTAAAATTAATGTTCATATGATGAAATTAATATGCCTCATTCTTGGCAGGTGGGGTCTTCATGACATGTTATTAGATTGAGGTCTTGGAATTTCAGTTCAATATTTTTGGGGGAACGAAGGGAAAATATTCACAAAATTCTATTTTTCTGCCAGTTTTACTTCTGGTTCCTGTCACTGAAGAAAGTAAATAAATTGGGAAAAGTTAAGGACAGTGTACACTGTTGGAATATTAGTGGGCTTTATGGCCCAAGTTACCTTTAATTGTTCTGTACTCTGTTACATTCCAATCTATAAAGCTAACAATAGTTAAAGAAATCTTGAAGACTTAAAAACTGATGTGACTAATGACGTGCCTAATGGAAGCCCCTGGAAAGGATGGCATTATCCCTGAAATAATCAAGGGTGCCAAGCCTGCTATACTCTCAGCTGCTTTGCCTGTGCTGGGATGAGGGAGCAGTACCACAGGACATGTGCGATGCCAATATCATCACTCTCTATAATAACAAGGGTGACCGCGGTGACTGCAACAACTACCGTGGAATCTCCCTGCTCAGCATAGTGGGGAAAGTCTTCGCTCGAGTCGCTTTAAACAGGCTCCAGAAGCTGGCCGAGCATGTCTACCGTGAGGCACAGTGCGGCTTTCGAGCAAAGAGATCCACCACTGACATGCTGTTCTCCCTTCGCCAGCTACAGGAGAAATGCCGTGAACAACAGATGCCCCTCTGTGTTGCCTTCATAGATCTCACCAAAGCCTTTGACCTCATCAGCAGACATGGTCTCTTCAGACTACTAGCAAAGATCGGATGTCCACTAAAGCTACTAAGTATCATCACCTTGCTCCATGACAATATGAAAGGCACAATTCAGCATAGCGGTGCCTCATCAGAGTCCTTTCCTATCCTGAGTGGCATGAAACAGGGCTGTGTTCTCGCACCTACACTGTTTGGGATTTTCTTCTCACTGCTGCTCTCTCATGTGTTCAAGTCTTCAGAAGAAGGAATTTTCCTCCACACAAGATCAGATGGCAGGTTGTTCAACCTTGCCCGTCTTAGAGCGAAGACCAAAGTACAGAAGGTCCTGATCAGGGAACTCCTCTTTGCTGACGATGCTGCATTAACATCCCACATAGAAGAGTGCCTGCAGAGGCTCATCAACAAGATTGCAGCTGCCTGCAACGAATTTGGCCTAACCAACAGCCTCAAGAAAACGAACATCATGGGACAGGAGGTCAGAAATGCTCCATCCATCAATATCAGCGACCACGCTCTGGAAGTGGTTCAAGAGTTCACCTACCTAGGCTCAACTATCACCAGTAACCTGTCTCTTGATGCAGAAATCATCAAGCACATGGGAAAGGCGTCTGCTGCTATGTCCAGACTGGCCAAGAGGGTGTGGGAAAATGGCGCACTGACACGGAACACAAAAGTCCGAGTGTTTCAAGCCTGTGTCCTCAGTATCTTGCTCTACGGCAGCGAGGCCTGGCCAACGTACGTCAGCCAAGAGCGACGTCTCAACTCATTCCATCTTTGCTGCCTCCGGAGAATCCTTGGCATCAGGTGGCAGGATCGTATCTCCAACGCAGAAGTCCTCGAGGCGGCCAACATCCCCAGCATATACACCCTATTGAGCCAGCGGCGTTTGAGATGGCTTGGCCATGTGAGCCGCACGGAAGATGGCAGGATCCCCAAGGACACATTGTACAGCGAGCTCGTCACTGCTATCAGACCCATCGGCTGTCCATGTCTCCGCTTTAAAGACATCTGCAAACACGCCATGAAGTCCTGTGACATTGATCACAAGTCGTGGGAGTCAGTTGCCAGTGATCGCCAGAGCTGGCGGACAGCCATAAAGGCGGGACTAAAGAGTGGCGAGTCGAAGAGACTTAGCAGTTGGCAGGAGAAAAGACAGAAACGCAAGGTAACAGCCCCGACAACCTAGAATTGACCTTTTTAGCCACTCCAGGCGCTGCTCCACAAACCACTGACACCTCTAGGTGCTTACCCATTGTCTCTCGAGACAAGGAGGCCAAAGAAGAAGAAGGAGAAGAAGAATGGAAAGCTAAAATTCTTTCGCCTTCTTAGGTTATTGTCGATTCAAAGCTTTCAATGAGGCTGTTTCAATGGGAATGTGTGCAGAAATCTAAATGCGAAACATTTCGTTCCAGTGCCAGGATTAAGGCACCTAGTCAGGACATAATCTTGGGAGTTTTACTGTGCATCTAACCTGTGGTGTACCTGACCTGGGGGTGCCTTACTCATTATTCATTCTTTCCCATACCTGACCTCCATGTACTAGGTAGAACAATGTAGACAGTGCTTTCCTCTGCTTGAAATTATTCACAAGCTTTCAAAAATCTACACGAGTTAAAACATCTGTAATCACTTAGGAAAAGATCCCCTTTCTATATAGTTTCACCAATACTAGAAGTCTGCTGATGATCCACTGATGGATTTCCCTCTTATCCCTGAGTTCTAATTCTAGGAACTCCATTGTTTCAACACTCATCACAGGTTCAACAGGTTCTCAATTGACCCCATCCATCTGGGAATCAGCTGTCCCAGGAAATGGCTCAATGGTATCTCCATTTACACAGCCCTACTCTTTAACCTCATTAGTCTACCTCTTCCATGTAATGCCTGCTATTGCACACTGAAAGAGTCAGACATAAGAATGTCAACCATAATCTCACTGACATTATTTAGCTAGTAATTACAGTACTTACAATATATTTTACTTTGCAATCACCCCGTCAGTCAATGCAAGATAAATGACATGAATGAAAATTGTTTGACTTTTGCATCCAGTGCAAAATTTGATGCAGAGTAAAGTGCCTCTACATTATCCCATCAAGCAGTCACAGGTCAAATACAGCACAGCATAAATAATGGTCTAGATTTTGTGGTCAACAGTGACTCCGCTCAAAGAAAGTTGTGCACAAAGATCTACCGATCTTGTGGCATGGATTTCATTTTTTCCAATGACATCTCCAGGTGCCCAGTGATAGTGATGTCATTAAGCAGGCTGAGCAGCCAATCACATTGAAGAACTCTTAGACAGCAAACCATGAAGTAAAAGCACTGTTTATCATTCACTTTTTTATAAATTTTACAGAAAGCGAAAGAAAGTTTAGGACATACACCAGGAAATAAGGTAGAAGCTGAAATATCAAACTTTAAAAAAAGAAATAATTATATTAAAAGCTATGGAATTTCTTTCATTTAGAAATTCTGCATACCACAAATATAAAATAATCTTTTCAGGACCAGAGAGGATTTCAGCAGTAGTTATGGCCTAGTATGCCGTCAAAATCCCAGTTACACCATATTCAACAAGGCATAACCTTTTCCACTTCTTTTATACTTATATCATTGTGGGGAGAAGAAGTTGGAGCGTCTGTGAATTACCCTAAATCTCTACCCCCTGGTTAATGACACCTCCGCTAAGGGAAAAGGTTTCTACCTATCTAACCTATCAATGCTCCTCATAATTTTTCATTCCTCAATCAGATCCCACCTCAGCCTTCTCTGCTCTGAGGAAAACAACCCTAGCCAATCCAGTCTCTCTTCATAGCTGAAATGCTCCAGCCCAGGCAACATCCTGGTGAATCTCGACTGCACTCTCTCCAGTGCAATCACATCCTTCCTATAGTGTGGCGACCAGAACTGTACATGGTACTCCAGCTGTGGCCTAACTAGAGTTTTGTACGGATTCATCATAACCTCCCTGCTCTTATATTCTATGCCTCGGCTAATAAAGGCAAGTATCCCATATGCCTTCCTAATCACCTTATCTACCTGTGCTGCTGCCTTCGGTGATCTATGGACAAGTATACCAAGGTCCCTCTGACCCTCTGTACCTCCTAGGGTCCTACCATCCATTGTATATTCTTGACTTGTTAGTCCTCCCAAAATGCATCACCTCACACTTCTCAGGATTAAATTCCATTTGTCACTGCTCCATCCATCTTACCAGCCCATCTACATTGTCCTGTAATCTAAGGCTTTCCTCCTCACTATTTACGACACCACCGATTTTTGTGTCATCTGCGAACTTACTGATCGTACCTCCTATATTCTCGTCAAATCATTGCTGCACACTACAAACAGCAAGGGTCCCAGCACCGATCCCTGCGGTACACCACTGGTCACAGGCTTCCAATCAAAAAAACAATCCTCGACCATCACCCTCTGCCTCCTGCCACTAAGTCAATTTTGGATCCAATTTGCCAAATTGCCCTGGACCCCATAGGCTCTTACCTTCTTGACCAATCTCCCATGCAGGACCTCATCAAAAGCCTTACTGAAGTCCATGTAGACTACATCAACTGCTTTGCCCTCATCTACACACCTAGATAGCTCCTCGAAAAATTCAATCAAATTTGTAAGACATGATCTCCCCCTGACAAAGCCATGCTGACTATTCTTGATTAATCCCTGCCTCTCCAAGTGGAGATTAATCCTGTCCCTCAGAATTTTTTCCAATAGTTTCCCTACCACTGATGTTAGACTCACTGGCCTGTAATTACCTGGTTTATCCCTATTACCCTTCTTGAATAATGGTACCACGTTCACTGTCCTCCAGTCCCCTGGCACTTCTCCTGTGGCCAGAGAGGATTTGAAAATTTGTGTCAGAGCCCCTGCAATGTCCTCCCTTGCCTCACATAGCAGCCTGGGATACATCACGTCTGGGCCTGGGGATTTATCCACTTTTAAGCCCACTAAAACCGTTAATACCTCCTCCCTTTCAATGCTAATTTGTTCAAGTATATCACAAACCCCCTCCCTGATCTCTACACCTACATCACCCTTCTCCATAGTGAACACAGACAAAAAATAATCTTTTAAAATCTCAACTACATCCTCCGGCTCCACACACAGATTGCCACTTTGGTCCTTAATGGGCCCTACTCTTTCCCTGGTTATCCTCTTGCCCTTAATATACTTATAAAGCACCTTGGGATTTTCCTTTATCTTGCCCAACAGTGTTTTTTCATGCCCCTTCTTCGCTCTCCTAATTACTTTTTTTAAATACCCCCTACACTTTCTATACTCCTCTGGGGCCTCCGTTGTTTTCAGCCCTCTGAATCTGCCATAAGCCTCCTTTTTTTCCTTATCCAATCCTCTATATCCCTTGAGATGCAGGGTTCCCTGGACATATTGGTCCTACTCTTCACCTTTACGGGAACATGTTAACCCTGAACTGTTATTATTTCCTTTTTGAATGACTCCCACTGTTCTGATATAGACTTTCCTACAAGTAGCTGCTCCCTGTCCACTTTGGCCAGATTCTGTGTTATCATATTGAAATCGGCCTTCCCCCAATTCAGTACCTTTATTTCCAGTCCACCTTGGTCCTTTTCCATAACTACCTTAAATTTTACAGAATTATGGTCACTATCCTGAAATGCTCCCCCATTGACACTTACACCACTTGTCCAGCTTTGTTCCCTAAGATTCGGTCCAGTGCTGCCCCTTCTCTTGTAGGACTTTCTACATGATGGCTCAAAAAGCTCTCCTTTATGCACTTTGAGAATTCTGCCCCCTTTAAGCCTTTTGCATTAAGACTATCCTTCAATGCTTCAATTCAGGAAATTATCCCTCTAATGCCAGCATTATGCACTCTCGATCAAACACAGCACAGATTAGATGCAGACTAAAGCTCCTCTGGAGTATCCAATCAAGCACACCCAGCCAAGTATAGGACAGGTTAATTGCAGTGTAAATCTTCCTGTACTGTTCTCCACCAATGTGCCTCAGCTTCAACCTCAGTAAAGCACCACTACACTGTGACACTTTGCTATTTGACCAACCAATCATTAACTTCCTGGGTGAGATTTCCAACTTAGGTCTAATTAGTGCTGAATTTATTGCAAGTTTTTTGTTGCTATGGGCCCATGTCCACTGCAATTTTTCACAAAGGAAGAGAAGGCTCTTATCTCGCAGTGTAGGCTGGATTTGAAAAACCATAACACACTTTTACATAGGATATAAGGCACAGAAACAGGGCCATTCGGCCCAAACATTCCATGCAGGCATTTATGTTCCACTTGAGCCTCCTGCTATCTTTCCTCATCTAAATCTATCATTGTAATCCTCTATTCCCTTCTCCCTCATATACTTGGCTAGCTTCCCCTTAAATGCAGCTATACTATTTGCTTCAGCCACTTCCTGTGGTAGCAAATTCCAGATTCTCACCACACTTTGGGTAAAGAAGATTTTTCTGAATTCCCTACTGGATTCCTTGGTGACTATCTTATATTGATGGCTCCTAGTTATGCTGTTCCCCACAAGAGGAAACATTCTGTATCAACTCTATCAAGACCTCTATTAGGTCTTCCCTCAGCCCTTTTTCAAGAGAAAACAGAGTCAGCCTGCCAATCCTTTCCTGATATGTATACCCAGGCATTTCTGGTATCATCCATGTAAATCTTCTCTGAACCCTCCCTAGTGCCTTTATATTCTTTCTATAGTATGGTAACCTGAACTGCACGCAGTACTCCAAGGGTGGCCGAGCCAAGGTTCGATACAGGTTGAGCATATCTTCCCTCCTTTTCAATTCTATCCCTATAGTGTGGCGACCAGAAATGTACACAGTGCACCAGCTGTGGTCTGACTAGCATTTTATACAGCTCTATCATAACCTCCCTGCTCTTATATTCTATGCCTCGGCTAATAAAGGCAAGTATCCCATATGCCTTCCTAATCACCTTATCTACATCTTCAGTGATCTATGGACAAGTACACCAAGGTCCGTCGGACCCCCTGTACTTCCTAGGGTCCTACCATCCATTGTATATTCCCTTGCCTTGTTAGTCCTCCCAAAATGCATAATTTCACACTTCTCAGGATTAAATTCCATTTGCCACTGCTCTGCCCATCTTACCAGCCCATCTATAACATCCTATAATCTAAGGATTTCCTCCTCACTATTTACACCACCAATTTTCATGTCATCTGCGAACTTACTGATCATACCTCCTATATTCACGTCAAATCATTGATGTACACTATAAATGGCAAGGATCCCAGCACCGAACCCTGTGGTACACCACTGGTCACAGGCTTCCAATCAAAAAAACAACCCTCGACCATCACCCTCTGCCTCCTGCCACTAAGCCAAGTTTGGATCCAATTTGCCAAATTGCCCTGGATCCCACCTTCTTGACCAATCTCCCATGCAGGACCTCATCAAAAGCCTTACTGAAGTCCATGTAGACTACATCAACTGCTTTACCCTGATCGACACACATGGTCAGCTCCTCGAAAAATTCAAACAAATTTGTAAGGCATGATCTCCCCCTGACAAAACCATGCTGACTATCTTTGATTAAGCCCTGCCTCTCCAAGTGGAGATTAATCCTGTCCCTCAGAATTTTTTCCAATAGTTTCCCTACCACTGATGTTAGACTCACTGGCCTGTAATTACCTGGTTTATCCCTATTACCCTTCTTGAATAATGGTACCACATTCTCTTGTGGCCAGAGAGGATTTGAAAAACCAAATGAAGAGAACCAAATGAAGCCTATACTGGTGGTTAGATTTAATTAAAAAAAACTTTTTCCTGATGGTGGATAGATTTTTTTTTTAAAGTAACTTTTTCCTGATGCTGCAAAACCTTATTTTCTAATTCAAAATCTGCACGCAGGATATCCAAAAAGAACTGTATCCTCTACAATTCATAGGAGATCCCCTATTCTACATATACAATATACTGGCCACTGACATGACATGCAGCTTTGCCAGGATAACTGGCTTGCCCATGGTGCAGGGCACCATTGCTTTGTGGACGCCGCATGTAAATTCAGAAATGAACTGCAACTGGGAAGGCTTCCATTCTCTTAATGTTGAGCTGCCCCATACCTTGGCCTCCCTCTGTTACTGACCATCACAGAGTCCTCTTGGCTACAATGCTGAAATAAAAACACCACAAAACAAATATTCCAAACAACTTTATCAAACCATCTAATATTCCATACAAAAGTCAACTACTCACACTTCGTGTCTGTCTTCAGTGTGTCTATGCCTGGCCTAGTGCTTCCTATTGATTGCTACTTCAGTGGCAAGAACATGGCTGGCGGAAGGCTGCAGACTTTCAGTGGGTGAGATTACAGATGGTCTTGCAGGGCAACCTCGCAAAGCTCTGTTCCTAGGAGGCCCGGCTTTGGACTCCACCTCCTAGGCATGTGCTGCAGCAGCCTGGGTTGACTAGCTGACAGGCAGCAGCAAGGGCACAAGCAGAGTAGCAGTAATGGGAGGATGAACACTGTCAGCCTGAGCACGCTCCACTGTGCCACTACCACTCCCATGGGGCAATGCTTCAGTAATTCCAGCAATGTGTTGGAAGACAGATTGCTGGACTGCTTGAGACCCTGGAAGCCTCTTTGCACACTAATGTCTACAGCTATGATTGCAGCAGTGTAACTGTGCATTGCAACAAGCTGAGCTTGCATTAACTGCAATCTGAGCTTCCACTGCAGCAGCCAGACTTTGGATGGCTTCTGTTTGTGCTGCAAGGGAAGCTGAGATATTGGTCATCAGATGCTGGATTATGGTTGAGTCCATGATAAGACGAGATCCAAGCTCTGGACAAAGACTTGTGCCAAGTGCGTAGCGGACTATTCTGTGTACCTTGACAATGACAGCAGGCTTTCTGGCAGGCCTGCCAATGCAGCAAGCATATCTGAGTGCATACCCATCAGCTTTTTCCTGTTGGCTGGCCCATCGATGTCCTCATCTGAGACATCTGCAACAGAACACATGTACTACCTCGTCCTCCAGCCAGCTGGCAACTGCGTACCCTTGCTCTGGCTGCAGACCACTCATGACCAGTGATTCACCACCTGTGGCGCCCAACTCTAAGCTACCCTCTAAAGTACGCACAGTGTCTGTATCTAAGCTGGCGGCTGTGAGTGTGAGAGCAAGTGATGGTGTTTCATTAGTCTCTTCTTCTTCTTCTATTTTTGTTTCTGAACCACTGCCGGGTCAATTTGCAGTTCTTGGGTATCTGAAAGGAGAAAGGCACAAAGGTAGCGTTAGTTTAGTGGGGGGAGGAGAAGAGGAGAAAGCAAGAAGTGCATGCTTAGATGATCTGCCAGCTTGTAAATCAGAAGACACTGTAGGAAGACGAGGCGTGAAATGTAAAAGGGATTAGGATTAAACATACCTTCATCTTCCATCCTTTCAACTCCACTGCTGACCATGGACTCATTCATGGCCAATTCAATGACGGTGAGCACTGTTTCATGCCTGTTCCCTGCCAGTTAGGTGCTGCTACCTGAGGTTGTGTGTCACCTGTCCTGCAAGAGAGAGGGAAGTGGGTCAGTGAGTGTGGTACAATGTGTTTAGGTGATCTGGCAGTCATTATTGATGAGCTAGCAGAGTGTGTCAGATGCAAGATGTGCGTGAGAGTGTGGCAGCAGTGTTCAGTATGTGAGGATGAGGTGAAGCTATGAATGTAAGGTTCGAATCATATTCAACAGAGATGTTTGGTAGATAAGTAAAGGGATGGTGGTGAATTGAGTAGCGTGTAAAGCTAGTGGTTTATTTGTAAGGATGTGGCATTTGAAGATGTATTCACATCTTTACCGCTCGTGTGAGGTCATTGAACCTCTTGTAGCATTAAATCTATATCATCGAAGCTACACTGCTGGCATTTACCATGACGGCTCTCTGCTCCTACTGCTTTTGCTGTGCCTTTTGGAGGGCCTCCTGGTCCCCTGTGGATAGAGCAATCATTCTCAAACTAGGGTCCGTAGAGACTTTCCAGAGGGTCAACGAAACAAAAGCAAATAGCGGCAGGCAGAAATGTCGTGTGGCAATTGGATGATAATCACAACAGTTGCTGCCATGAGCCTCTGGGTTATTGCTCATAATCGTAAGCAAACCATTGAGTGCCAATTGCTTCCATGAGCACCTCCTCACTTGCGTCACTGCACTTGAACAAGATTTTTTTTTTAAGTATTTTTCCATAATACCTTTCTGATGGGCATGAATAGCAGCAAAAGATTTAGCTGCAGTAGCTGAGACGGTAGGAAAATATCTGATTCAAAATATAAAGTATTTAAAGAAACTGGTCAGGGTCTTTGGACTCGTCTGGAGTTATATCACATGCTGTGGGATTAATGTCTTGCATATATTATTATAATTTAGAAGGGGGTATCAGTGATTACAAATCCATTTGAAAGGGGGTTCTTAAGCCACAAAAGTTTGAGAGCCACTGGGATAGAGCAACTCTCCCGTCCTGCACCAAGGCCTCCATTGCTGCATCTGAGAATCTTGGAGCACGCTGTCTGCCTTGTTGAGTATTTTTCCACATTCTTCCTGCTCAGAAACTCTTCCCCAGCAACTTCCATCACTCATCCAGTCAAAAAATGCACGTCCTCTTCAAGGGGTGCAGGTTGGCTTTAAGTAGTGCAAGTTAGCTTTAAGTCATGCGAGCCTCTCACAATTTTGAACCTCATGCTCAAGCATGCCGCCACTTGATGGCATAATTAGCACTGGCTGCATTACAATCATAGTAACGAGAAGCCAGCCTGTTTTTGGTCCACTGTTTCACTGTATTTTTAATATAGACAATGCACTGTATCCTGTGTTTATAACATAGAAGTACTGCACAGTATTTATTAATCTGTGAGATGTTGAATAAATGCTACAGGATCTTCTTTCACTCAGATGTCTTTGTGAGAGGTACAAATACAGCTATATAGTCATGCTCTCCAGATTCCTTAGAAAAGCCTAATAATCAATACAGAATGCTCTCACTCACTGGGCTCTTCGAAAGTCCCTGCATAAATTCCACTGGCTTCCCCACATGCCAGGTTCCGTATGACGATTGGAAAAACACAACACCAAGTACTGGGATGTGCATTATCCAGAATAATTCCTCTTCAAATGGTGAGATTTCAAATCAGTCTCATCCTTCTATTAGGAGTTCACATCGCACGTTTCTTTACATGGTAGATATTGAATCATTACTTCAACTGCAAAGTGTCCCTTTTTCCATCCTATGTTCTGTGAGTTTCATTACAACAAAGAGAATGTAGAGCAACCTACTCATACAGACCAAAACTTGTACCTCCAGCAGGGGTGCACGACAGGGGGCTGTTCAGTTACTGCTGTTATGAAGACACCACCTGCCAAGAATGAGGCATGTTAATTTTGTCACATGAACATTGATTTTAAACTATTGCTGGAGAGATCAGCAGGAGCTGGAAAACATTTGCATACTAAGAGACATGCAAATGAGAGAACTGCTCCCTGATCCCATTAACCCAAAAGGGGATTTTGATCACCAGACATTGAATTTGTCAGAAAGCCAGCATTCCAGGGTGTCTGCTAAGATGGAGAATCCACAAACGCAGGAGTTTGTTTATAAAAACAACTAGTCACATGGCTAATCTGCTGGCCCAGGTTTTGGGTTTTTAACTGCTCACAGGACAGTTTGGGTCAGATTTCAACTGAACTTGGAAGACAGCCTCTCTCCTCGTTAGCTCTCTCTCTCTCTCTCTCATGAATCTCCGGATCCACTGAAGTCATTTAAACCTCAAGAGAGAAAAGACTCCTACATCTAAACAAGTTTTAACACCTGCACTGGGCCCCAATGAAACAGCAAGAATTACCAGCAATCAAAGACTCTACATTGAACTCAAAGGACCATAAATAAACTCCAGCTATTGCCTCAAACTTTTCCTCTTTATTCTTTCTCCTTTTCTATCTCTAACTGCGTGTGTGTTTATCGCGTATGCATGCTAGTGTGGTCGTGTCGAGTATTCGTAGTCATTAACCAAATTAGAGTTTAAAGTTCGTAAACTTGCACCTTTCTTGTTTAAATCTAAGAAAACCTGTCTGATTGATTTCTTTGCCTTACAATTGGAGAGCAGTGAACAAGGATTCACTGAGGGGGAGCTAAAAACACTGTTTTTAAAATTAAATCCTGTTACAGTTAAACCAGGCAAAGGCTGAGAGGGAACCCCAGACCACTTTCTCACCTGGTCGTAACACTGTCAAAGTTGAAAGTTTTGCCCACAGTTTTCATGATCCAGCAGCGAAACCATTTAGCCTTCACCTCTCACAAGAAACTTACCTGGCAGAACGGAGAAGTAGTGGACCTGGAAAGAATCGCAGTGGAGAGTGAGAGTATAAATCCAGCCTGAGGTTTAAGGCCACACTTACTTGGGAGAGCGGAGAGGCAGCAGATCTGGGATGAATCACACCAGAGAGTGAGAGTATAAATCCAGCATGAGGCTCAAGGTCCATAATTACTTGGGGGAGCGGAGAGGCAGCGGACTGTAGCATGGGCAATACAGTAATAATGGACAACTTCATATAGATTGGGTAAACCTAATTAGTACTAATGCTGTGGAGGATGAATTCCAGGAGTGTGTACGAGATGGGTTTCTAGAGCAGTATATTGAAGAACCAACTAGGGATCAGGCTATTTTAGATTTAGTATTATGCAATAAGAAAGAGCTAATTAATAACCTTGTTGTAAAGGAGACATTAGGAAATAGTGGCCACAATATGACAGAATTCTACATTAAGTTTGAAAGAGATATAGTTCATTCTGAAACTAGGGTCTTAAATCTGAACAAAGGAAACTATGAAGATATGAGGGGCTCGTTGACTACGGTGGATTGGGAAAAATACATTAAAAGATTTGATGGTAGACAGACAATGGCTAGTATTTAAAGAGGTATTACACATGTTACAACCAGTTGAGAAAGGAGTGTGGGGTTTCCGCTCAGCCTTTGCATGGTTTAACCATAACAGGATTTAATATTAAAAACACTGTTTTTAGCTTCTCCTCAGTGAATCCTTGTTCACTGTTTTCCAATTGTAGGCAAAGAAATCAATCAGACAGGTTTTCCTCGGCCCCACATTGGGCACTAGCTTAGGGCAGCACAATGGTTAGCACTGCAGTCTCACAGCTGCAGCAACCCGGGTTCAGTTCTGGGTACTGCCTGTGCGGAGTTTGCAAGTTCTCCCTGTGACCATGTGGGTTTCTGCTGGCTGCTCTGGTTTCCTCCCACAGCCAAACATTTACAGGTTGATAAGTAAATTGGCCATTGTAAATTATCCCTAGTGTAGGTAGTTGGTAGGAGAATGGTGGGATGTGGTAGGGAATATGGGGTTAATGTAGGATTAGTATAAATGGGTGGTTGTTGGTCGGCACAGACCTGGTGGGTCGAAGGGCCTGTTTCAGTGCTCTATCTCTAAATAAATAAATTAAACAAGAAAGGTGGAAGTTTATAAATCTTAAACTCTAATTCGGTTAACAACTACAAATACATGATGTGACCACGCTAACACACATACGTGATAAACACACACGCAGATAGAGACAGAAAAAGTAGGAAGAATAAAGGGGAAAAGTTTGAGGTAATAGCTGGGTTTCTATCTACAATCCTTTGAGTTCGATGTAGAGTCTTTGGTTGCCGTTAAGTCTTGCCGTTTCATTGGGGCTCAGTGCATATTCTAAACCCTGTTTCGATGTAGGAGTCTTTTGTCTCTTGAGGTTTAAGTGACTGCAGTGGATCCGGAGATTAGTGAAAGAGAGAGGCTCTTGTTCCAAGTTCAGTTGCAACCTGCAGTCTGACTCAAGCTGTCCTGTGAGCAGTTCAAAACAAGACCTGGACCAGAAGGTTAGTCATGTGATTCTCTTTTTTAACAAACTCCTGCGTTGGTGGATTCCAAAGCTCTCGATGACGGCGGGGTGGGGGATGGGGTGTAGTGCTGTCTTTTACACCGACAAGATGTGGATCACCATTGCCCAGACAATCTCATTTAATTGAATCAGTGAGCAGTTCCCATTGCCTTCTCCTAGCCGACTGTCTCTTAGTATGCAAATGCTTTCCAGCCATTGCTGATCTCTTTAAACAAGTCATCTCTTCACTCCAGCAACAGTTTAAAATTAATGTTCATGTGACAACAGCCAGCGGAATGAAAAACAATTTTTGTAAAAGAGCATTTCATTAAAAGGGATTAGAGAGAAGAGTAGGTATAAGAAAACACACATGCATCTCTCTCATTCATTCAGAAATCCTAACAATTGTTACAGCCTATCTTTCCTTGGTAGCAGTGCTGCTTTAAAATGCCCTTTTTGGCATCCCAATAAACATGTGGTTTTTGGAGAAGTTTTTCAGTTTGCACATTTCCAGGACTGCCTATGGTGTCTTTGTTCCGGTTGCGGTCTGCAGGGGGAGGGTTAGATCTAATTAGCCCTAGGGTGGAGTTCTTCTCATGGGTGGCGGCAGTGGATGGAACCACTCTGAACTCTCTTTCAGTGCTTTGATGAGTCATGCAGGGTATGGTTGGTTCCCTTTTCCCTTAGCTGTGGGGGCAAATTCCTTGTTAATCTTCCGAAGAAGGGTCACTGACCCGAAACGTTAACTCTGCTTCTCTTTCCACAGATGCTGCCAGACCTGCTGAGTGAATCCAGCATTTCTTGTTTTTGTTTCAGATTTCCAGCATCCGCAGTATTTTGCTTTTATCCTTGTTAATCTTCCCTTTGTACTCTGGAACACTCCTGCTTGCAGGTATTTGTCCAGATTCTACTGTACTCCCTTGCGGCACTTTGACTAGTTGAGGCATCACCCTCACGGTTTCTCTGCCTTCTTGAGGACTTTCTTTGCCCCTGCAGGTTCCTATAAATGCTGTCAGCAACTCTGGTGGGGTGCTTCTGGTGTCTGAATTTACTAGGAGGATGTGGGGTCTAATTTTTCAAACATTTCAGGGTTGGCTGACCGGACAATAGGGGTTTTCATCTGGGATTCCTCACGGACTTCCTTTAACCTGCCCTCTTGGTTCCTTTTTTCCTTTCCTTTCTAACCTTTTGCCAACCTTGAGCCTGCCTGTCCCCTTTTGTTTTCAGCAGGGGTCCCTTACAGTTCACAAGCCCTCTGCTGCAGGACATAGGGGTGCAGATTTCACTGTCGGTTGGAGCTTCCCCTCAGCCTGGCACATGTGGCAACTCCTACAGTACTCCACCACATCTTTGTGGAGTTGTGGCCAGTCAAACTGTTGTCTTATGTGGGCTTTGGTTTTACTTATACCAACATGTACAGCCACTGAAATCTCATGGGCCATTCTTAATATTTCTCCTCAGTACCTCTGCGTCACCACTACCTGGTGAATCACTGTCCACTCCTTGCCCTCAGGTCTGTGAGGAGAACTCCACTTCCTCATCAGTATCTCATTCTTTGGATAGTAGCAATCAGGGACTCCCTCTCCTTCAATTTCAGACTGGGCAGCCTGTGCTAACTCTGTCAGTATTAGGTCAGCTTGCTGAGCCTCAGCTGGGGAAGATCCATTTAACTCATTCCCTGAGACTTCTAATTTTCCAAAGAAAGTCTCAGACAGACAGACCTCATGGTCATCTGTCTGCAGTGCCAATTCAGTCTCCTCTGGGGGAACTGGTTTGTTCAGACCTGATTCACTATATATTCAGGGAAACTGCAGAGGACCGTCTTCTGCCACTTCCCTGTCTCTCTGGCCTCCTGCAGTCTCTCTTTCACTCTTGGGGAAGCTATCACCTTCGTCTCCGCCAGATCATTACTTAGGAGCAGGTCAACCCCATCCACAGGCAAACTTGGGACAATCCCTATGGTTACTAGTCCCGAAACTAGGTCGCACTCCAAGTGCATCTGCTGGTAAGGTACAGGCATACCCCTGCCCTCCAATACCATTCACCACCATATTGGTGATTACTGTACTCTCTGGGGGAAAGATCATGCCTTTTCCCAGTAAAAGGGATCTAGTGGCCCCTGTGTCCCTGAGAATTACTATGGGCTTGATTAGCCCACTCGAGGGGTATGGGGTTACTCTCCCTTCAGACACAAAACCCTGATAATCCTCAGGAATCCTATTAAATTTTCCTGCACTTGCCGCAGTCAGCTTCCTGGGTCTTACTCTTACTGCAGTTAAAGCCACAGCTTATTCTGCTGTGCTTTCCATCAGGGTCCCTTGTCCTTCACTGCGCAGGTGTGCCCTGATTAACCCTACAGGTTTTCCCTTTAGTTTCCAGCAGTCAGCTCTTAGATGCCCTGCTTTATTACAATGGAAGCACACAGGTTTCCAGATCTCAATCCTCTTTACAGCACCTTCCTTTTTGGCTAGAGGAGGGTCCCCTGTGTCTCCTGCCTTTTTTTCCGTCCCAGGACTGCTTGGGCTTCTGTCACCTTCCCACCCTTTGTCCTTTTCAGATTTGTGGGGGTGACTAGGAAGGGTTTTCCCCTGGGAAACCGACTTACAGATTAAAGTAAACTCATCAGCCAGAACTACAGCTTGCTGGGCTCTATGAACCTTCTGTTCCTCTGTATGTATCTTTATGGAGAGTGGGACAAAGTTTATAAATTCCTCTATCAAAATTACCTCTCTGAGATTTTCATAGCTGAGCAGCACTTTAAGAGCCCTCAGCCACTGGTCAAAAGCCAGCTGCTTACATCTCTCAAACTCCAGGTAAGTTTGATCAGCTTGCTTCTTGAAGGTTCTAAACTTTTGGTGATAGGCTTCCGGTACTAACTCATATGCTCCGAGTATAACATTTTTTGTCAGTTCATAATTGGATGAACTCTCATCTGGCAATAGGGAATAAACCTCATGGGCTTTTCCAGTTGGCTTGCTTTGTAGTGGAGAGTCCAAGCCTCAGCTGGTCACTTTTACTGCCTTGCCAGTTTTTCAAAAGACACAAAAATTGCTTCCAAGTCACCCTCATTGAATATTGGGATCAATTGGGAAAGTTTTAACAATTCTGTAACCAGTCCTGAATTACAGTCCTCCATATTGGCCATGCTTTCACTGGGGTTACTCTGTCACCCCCTAGTTAACTCAAGTCACCTCAGCTCTTGCTCTTTGCATTCTTTCTGGAAGGTTCTATCTCTTTCTCTCTCCTATCTCTCTCTTTCTCCGGTCTCTCTTTCTTTCTCCTGTCTTCTAATTCAAGTTTCCTCTGTTCCAATTGTATGTTTGCTGGCAATATCCTGTCAGAGTCTATCATTAACCCTGTCTCTGCTTCAACAGATTCAAGGGAAAAATGGTTAGCCACTAGTCTTAGGAGTTCAGACTTTCTAGCCTTGGCACAGACAGTGATCCCACACTGCTCAGCCATTTTCCTCAACTCCTCCATAGTCAGTGCTTTTAACTTATCCCAAGTTACTTCATAAAACCACAAGAAAACCTGTACTGAAATCTTTTCTCTTTTTGATTGGGATCAATTTGGCTTCCCACTTCCAATTTCTCTCGTTTGTCTGTAGGCCAAACCACCAATGCTAGCCCCCAAATTTCTGCTAAGACCAGGTGAGAAAGGGGTCTAGAGGTTCCCTCTCAGCCTTTGCCTGGTTTAACCACAACAGGATTTAATTTTAAAAACACCGTGTTTTTAGCTCCCCCTCAGTGAATCCTTGTTCACTGCTTTCCAATTGTGAGGCAAAGAAATCAATCAGACAGGTTTTCTTAGATTTAAACAAGAAAGGTGGAAGTTTATTAATCTTAAACTCTAATTCGGCTAACAACTATGAATACGCAATGCGACCATGCTAGCATGCATACGCGATAAACACACACGGAGATAGAGACAGAAAAAGTAGAAAGAATAAAGGGAAAAAGTTTGAGGCAATAGCTGGGTTTCTTTGAGTTCAATGTAGAGTCTTTGGTTGCCATTAAGTCTTGCCGTTTCATTGGGGCTCAGTGCACATTCTAAACCCTGTTTCGATGTAGGAGTCTTTTCTCTCTTGAGGCTTAAGTGACTGCAGTGGATCTGGAGATTAGCGAAAGAGAGAGAGCAAGACAGGAGAGAGGCTCTTGTTCCAAGTTTAGTTGCAATCTGCAGTCTGACTCAAGCTGTCCTGTGAGCAGTTCAAAACCAGACCTGGGCCAAAAGGTTAGACATGTGACTCTCTTCTTTAACAAACTCCTGCGTTGGTGGATTCCAAAGCTCTCAGTGTGGGGGAGGGGGTGGGGTAGTGCTGTCTTTTACACTGACAAGATGTGGATCACCATTGCCCAGACCAATCTCAGTTAATTGAATCAGTGAGCAGTTCTAATCGCGTTTTTCTGGGCGACTGTCTCTGAGTATGCAAATATTTTCCAGCCATTGCTGATCTCTTTAAACAAGTCATCTCTTCACTCCAGCAACAGTTTAAAATTAATGTTCATGTGACAAAATTAATATGCCTCATTCTTGGCAGGTGGGGGGGCTTCATGACATATAGTTTACATGACACCACCTGGGCAGATTTCTTTCTTGTTACTGGTAACGGCCAGGGCGGAAGGATTCCAATTAGCTCAATGACCAGCATGCTCTGGACTATATTGCGTGGACTACGATTGTTGGTATACCAGCTATGGATAAATACCAAGGGAAGGAGGGTCCCTTCATGCCTTAGTCGGAAGCCCACATAGGAGAGGAAAACTCTGAATCCAAACCTACGCCTTGGTGTACTCGTTGCCCCATCCCAGTACACTGGGCCATGATAGATGAGCGCCAGACTTAAAGGATGGGGTCAGTCAGCGCAAACTGTACTCTACCTTCATGCACCACTGCACAGACAGGAAGGAAATCCATCAACTCCAACCATAACTGAACAAGTTAGTCCTGTAGCGATGGGAAAGGGGCAAAAACTGCAGGTGCAAGATGGCACTGGCAGCCACAGTTCCAATCCTGCATGCAGGCGGCTCAGGATATTGTTCATTTTGATGATAATCTAGAGAAGACATCATCACCCGGTCGCACCCTGAGTGACCAAGCAGCCTTTTTGAAGGACAGCACTGCTGAAATTGGAGAGGGACCCAGAAAAGGTGGGCTAAACAAATACTCGTCTCCCTACCACCCTGTTGGCTTGCCGCGTTCAACGGGCATCTCTTAATGCGGTCAAACTACGACAGAGAAGGCAATGCAAACTCCTAACCTCGCTTCAAAAGTCGGGAAAAGAAAAAAAATTCTGAAACTCACCTGCTGGAACGTAAGAACAATGCTTGACTCTGGTGACAACAGCCACCCTCAACGGCGCTCAGCCATGGTGGCCCATGAGCTAGCCAGACTAGACATTGATATAGCAGCCCTGAGTGAGGTCCGCTTCTCAGAGCCAGGCAGCTTAATAGAATACAACATTGACTACACCCTCTATTGGTCAGGTAGACCTCAAGGTGAACAATGTCTCTTCGGTGTAGGCTTCATGGTGAAGAAGAATATCGCCACTAAACTTTCAAGTTTGCCAATCGGCCATTCCAAATGCATCATGTCCCTGCACCTGCCCCTCCAAGACCAGCAGCATGCAACCCTCATCAGCATTTTTGCCCCAACACTGAAGACTAACCCAATTGACAAAGATAAGTTCTACACAGATCTCCATGAACACATCAAGAATACCCCTCCCAAGGACAAAATTGTCATCCTTGGCAATTTCAATGCTAGAATGGGCCATGACAGCCAGGCATGGAAGGAACTGCTCGGAAACCATGGAGTTGAAAACTGTAATGAAACAGACGTTTACTCTTGGAACTGTGCAGAAAAGCAGCTGTCCATAACCAACACCTTCTTTCAACAAAAGGATTGCTTCAAGACCACATGGATGCATCCTCACTCTAAACACTGGCAGCTGATAAATTATATCTTGGTGTGCCAGTGTGACCTAAAGGACATCCTGCATACTAGAGTCATGCCCAGTACTGATTGTTATACAGACCACCTGCTCGTTCGTTCAAAGCTGAACTTCCACTTCAAGCCTAAGCCCAAGAACAGGCCTGGAGACAACCCATCAAAGAAATTTCGAGTCAGCAACCCGCAAACCTCATCTTGCAGAGATAGATGTCAAGCAACCTTACAGACTAGATTGGAACATCCTGATCTCACTCCTGATTCCACTCCAGTAGAACTCTGGGAACACATCAAAGCTGCAGTACTGGATAGTTCCGAAGAGGTCATCGGACCCAGCACCAAGAAAAATAGGGACTGGTTTGATGAAAATGACAAGGAAATTCAAGATCTGCTAAGAATAAAAAAGGTCAGTTCATCAGGCTCGCCTGGCTCAGCCGGCCAGCCAAGAGAAAAAGGCAGCCTACCATCAAGCATGCAACATCCTTCAATGTAAGCTGAGGAACATCCAAAATGTGTCCAAAAAGCGCACTTGCAGAAAAACTCAACTGTACACTGATACTGGCAACATAAGAAGTTTCTATGAAGCACTAAAATCTGTCTCTGGACCAGCACATCTAACCCAAAACCCCCTGAGGAGTGCCGTTGGCAAGACCCTACACACCAACAAGGAGTCAGTCCTGGATTGTTGGTTGGAGCACCTTGAAACTCTCTTCAGCAGCAAGTGCACAGTCCATGATACTGCCATCAATCGCATCCAACAACAGCCTGTCAAAGAAGAACTGGATGAGAGCCCAACTCTGGAGGAAACTGTGACCGCTATCAACCAGAGGAAGAACAACAAAGGCCTGGAGCCGATTGAATTCCACCTGAAGCCTTGAAGAATGGTGGCCCTGCCCTATACACCAAGCTCCATGAATTTTTCACAGCCTGCTGGGAACAGGGCAGGATTCCACAGGATGTTCATGATGCCGTTATCATCACCTTGTACAAAAACAAAGGAAAAAAATCAGACTGCTGCAACTACCATGGGATCACCCTCTTTTCTATTGCTGAGAAGATACTGGCTAGAATACTTCTGAACAGGCTTGTGCCTACCATTGCGAAAGAAGAGCTCCCAGAGAGCCAGTGTGGTTTCAGAGCAAACAGAGGCACCAACACATGGTATTTGCACTCAATTACAAGAAAAGTGTCATGAGCAAAACAAAGGCCTGTACGTCACTTTGTAGACCCCACCAAGGCATTCGACACAGTGAGCAGAGATGGACTTTGGAAAATCCTTGGAAAACTCAGATGCCCACTCAGGTTCCTGGCCATAGTGAAGCAGTTTCATGAAAATCAGTACGGACAAGTCAAGCAAAACAGCGACCTCTCGAGTCCTTTCTGTATCTCCAATGGTGTGAAGCAGGGATGTGTGCTGACCCCAACCCTATTCACCATCTTATTCAGCATGATACTGCAGCAGACAATGGAAGACCTTAACGAGGGAGTTTCCGGACTGTGGAGGTCTGTTCAACCTCAGGCATCTTCAGGCTCACACAAAAACACAACTAAAACTCATCCGTGAACTTCTTTTCGCTGATGACTATGCTCTACTGGCCCACAGTCAGTCAGACCTGCAACGTATAACACATTTTTCCGAGGTGGCACAACTCTTCAGACTAAAAATCAGTTTAAAGAAAACTGAAGTCCTGCATCAGCCTGCACCCCAATAAGAATATAGGCCACCAAGCATTGTCATCGAGGGAAGTGAGCTGAATGCTGTTAAGCGATTTACTTATTTGGGGAGCGTCATCTCATTTGATGCCACCATAGACAAAGAAGTGGACAATAGGCTTTCAAAAGCAAACAGAACATTCGGCAGACTGCACAAACGTGTGTGGAGCAACCACAGCCTCAGAGCACAGACCAAACTCAAAGTGTACATCCCCTTTCACCCCCTTTCTGTATAGCGGCGAGTCATGTATGCCTTCTAGAGCGCTTCCATCAGCTCTGCCTGCGCGGTATCCTCAAGATCCGCTGGCAAGACTGCATCACAAACATTGAAGTCCTGGAAACAGCCAACATCACCAGCATTGAGGCCAATCTTCTGCAAAGCCAACTGCGTTGGGCAGGTCACGTTGCCCAGACGAACGACAGTTTCCTGCCCAAGATCGTGATGTATGGAGAGCTGCCCACGGATAAAAGGAACAGAGGGGCCACATGCAAACATTTCAAGGACTCCCTGAAGAGGTCCCTCTCTGTGTGGCACATCGACCATCGCCAGTGGGAAGCGCAGGCCATAGATCGTGATGCCTGGAGATGCTACATCAGGAGGGCTACAGACACCTTTGAGACTGATCGAAAAACCAGCATGAAAGAGAAAAGGAGGAGAAAGATAGTTCCAATTGCCCCCAACAGTGACTACACCTTCACTTGTACCCACTGTGGGAGAATCTGTCGGTAACGGATTAGACCTGACTAGCCACCAGCGGGCCTGCAACTGATGAGTACAACCTTCCCAAAATCTTCGTCCGCAAAGGAATGCCAAGAGAGAGACACGGTTTACAACAAATATACATTCCTCTAAGACACAAAATTCCAACAGGAAAGGTGAATCAACCGTGGCTAACAAAAGAAGTTAAGGATTTCATCAGGTCAAAAGAAATGGCTTATATAGTTGCCAGAAAAAGTGATAAGCCCAAGGCTTGGGAGCAATTTAGAGTCCAACAAGAAACTTATAAAGAAAGGGAAAAGAGATCATGAATGTAAGGTAGCTAGAAACATAAAGGAAGACTTGTAAAAATGAGGAACTGAAAATAATTAGTATCAATAAAGAGGTATTACTTGAAAAATTAATTGGATTGGAAGTTGATAAATCCAGATGAGCAACATCCCAGAGTATTGAAGGAGGTGGCTATAGAGATAGTGGATGCATTGTTGGTTATCTTTCAAAATTCTATAGATTCTGGAAGGGTTCCTGCAGACTGGAAACTGGCAAATGTAACCCCATGATTTAAGAAGGGAGCGAGAGAGAAAACGGAGAACTACAGACCTGTTAGCTTGATGTCAGTAGTTGGGAAAATGTTAGAATCTATTATAACGGATGAGATAACTGGACACTTGGAAAATAATGATATGATTGGGCACAGACAACATGTGAAAGGGAATTAATGTTCGACAAACCTGTTGGAGGTTTTTTTGAGGATATTACTTGTAGCATAGATAAAGGAGAACCATTGGATGTGCCATATTTGGATTTTCAGAAGACTTTTGATAAGGTCCCATACAGTAGGTTAGTTAACAAAATGAGAGCACATGGGATTGGGGGTAATACACTGCAATGGATTGAGAATTGGTTAACAGACAAAAAGCAGAGAGAAGGAAGAAATGGGTCAATCTCAAGATGGCAGGCTGTTACTAGTGGGGTACCACAAGGATCAGTGCTTGGGCCACAGCTGTTTACAATCTATATAAAGGATTTGGATATGGGGACAAAATGTAATATTTCCAAATTTGCAGATGACACAAAACTAGGAGGGAATGTAAGTTGTGAGGAGGATGCAAGGAGGCTTCAAGGGGATTTGGACAGGCTAAGTGAATGGGCAAGAACATTGCAAATGGAATAAAGAACAAAGAACAAAGAACAAAGAAAATTACAGCACAGGAACAGGCCCTTCGGCCCTCCAAGCCTACGCCGATCCAAATCCTCTATCTAAACCTGTCGCCTATTTTCTAAGGGTCTGTATCTCTTTACTTCCTGCCCATTCATGTATCTGTCTGGATACATCTTAAAAGACGCTATCGTGCCTGCGTCTACCACCTCCGCTGGTAATGCGTTCCATGCACCCACCACCCTCTGCGTAAAGAACTTTCCACGCATATCCCCCCTAAACTTTTCCCCTTTCAATTTGAACTCGTGTCCCCTTGTAATTGAATCCCCCACTCTGGGAAAAAGCTTCTTGCTATCCACCCTGTCTATACCTCTCATGATTTTGTAATATAATATGAATAAGTGTGAAGTGATCCACATTGGTAGAAAAAGCAGAAAGGCACAGTATTTCTTAAAAGGTGAGAGGTTGGGAAGTGTTGATGTCCAAAGAGACCTGGGTGTCCTTGTTCATAAGTCACTAAAAGCTAGTATGCAGGTGCAGCAAGCAATTAAGAAGGCAAATGATATGTTTACCTTCATTGCAAGGGCATTTGAGTACAGGAGTAAAGATGTATTGCTTCAATTGTAGAAAGCCTTGCTGAGACCACACCTGGAGTGATCCTTGTGGTACCCCATTAGTAACAGCCTGCCATCCTGAGATTGACCATTTCTTCCTTCTCTCTGCTTTTTGTCTGTTAACCAATTCTCAATCCATTGCAGTGTATTACCCCCAATCCCATGTGCTCTCATTTTGTAAACTAACCTCCTGTATGGGACCTTATCAAAAGTCTTCTGAAAATCCAAATATGCCACACCTGGAGTATTGTGTACATTTTTGGTTTCTTTATCTAAGGAAGGATATACTTACCATAGAGGGAGTGCAACAGAGGTTCTCCAGACTAATCCCTGGGATGGTGGGATTGTCTTATGAGGAGCGATTGCAGAAACTGGGCCTGTATTCTCTAGAGTTTCGGAGAATAAGAGATGATCTCATTGAAACTTAAAAATTCTTACAGGGCGTGATAGGGTGAATGTGGATAGGATGTTTCATCTGGCTCGTGAGTCTAGAACAAGGGGTCAATGGCAGAATAAGGGGCGGGCCAATTAAGACTGAGATGAGGAGTATTATTTTTACTCAGAGGGTGGTGAATCTGTGGAATTCTCTACCCCAAAGGGCAGTGGAAGCTCAATCACTGAGCATGTTCAGGACAGAGATAGATAGATTTCTGAATACTAACGACATCAAGGGATATGGTGATATTGAGGAAAAATGGCGTAGAGGTAGATGATCAGCCATGATCTGTTTGAATGGAGCAGCGGGTTCGACAGGCTGAATGACCTACTCCTGCTCCTATTTCCTGTGATCCTATGAACCACAATGTGGTAATAAGGCACGTATGTGTGGAATGCTCAAACCAGAACAATGAAAAGGTGATAGTCACTCAGGTATTGGAGATTGGCCAGTAGGCTCTTGGAATAGGTGATTTCACGTTGGAGGGTTAGTCCTGTTTAATCGCTCCCTCCTGTGTCAGGTGCTGCAAGTTCCACAAAAGTTTTTCTACCCAAGTGGCATGTTAATAACTCTTGCATAAATATGACACAAAGTAATCTTACACAAATACATTAAATGTTGCACTACCAGAGGATATTAAATCCCAAAGACAAGAATAGTCTGAGAGTTCAAAAGTGCTAATGTAAAACACAGAAAATAGAATTCATGCAAACAAAACTGCAGGATATTGTGATTAAAGATTTTTATAAAGAATCCAGTGTTGTAACAGTCCTTGCACCCTCTGCTGATTGCAGTGCTGCCATAGAGAGAAGCAGAACAGATGAACAAATTTCAAAAACAGCATATGTGATCAGAGACAGCAGTGTGTGTTGCACAGGCAGAGAGTATTTTCTTGCAGTCTGACAGAATGTTGCAATACACTCAGACAATTACTTAATGGCCTGAAACTGTCTGCAGATTGACAAGTAGTATAACTGGATAGATGGTGCCAGGTAACCAATACCAGTGTATTATCACCACCAGCAACAGCAGGCATTGATTGTACACCCTAAACATGCCCCAGCCTCTCCCTCTATTCTGTGAGAATATGCATTCACTATATGTGAGCCTAGATTATGTCGGCAGGTAATTTAGCGGCACAGTGGCGCAGTGGTTAGCACTGCAGCCTCACAGCTCCAGGGACCCGGGTTCGATTCCGGGTACTGCCTGTGTGGAGTTTGCAAGTTCTCCCTGTGTCTGCGTGGGTTTTCTCCGGGTGCTCCGGTTTCCTCCCACAATCCAAAAGACTTGCAGGTTGATAGGTAAATTGGCCATTATAAATTGTCACTAGTATAGGTAGGTGGTAGGGAAATATAGGGACAGGTGGGGATGTTTGGTAGGAATATGGGATTAGTGTAGGATTAGTATAAATGGGTGGTTGACGTTCGGCACAGACTCGGTGGGCCGAAGGGCCTGTTTCAGTGCTGTATCTCTAATCTAATCTAATCTAAAACATCACAGCTGAGCCCAAACCTATCCTTTGGCCTGGAGAGATGCAGATTTTCTTCCCTCGCGTTTCATGGTCTCCACTTCAGAGCCTAGCAGATTGCAAGTTCCCAAAATACAGATACAGATCCAACCTTGGAATCCCTGTCTTAAATCTGGCTGATGTTAATTACTCTTCCTCTGTTGCTTCACTGTTGCTTTATTGGAATGTACAATACTGGGGAGTCACTGCCTATGCTACTGACATACTGCAGCACATGGCCCTAGGGAGATTATTATCCAGAGTTCAGAATCAGATTGGGATTCTGAGTCATAGATTTGTGTTATCAGAAAGTGAACTAGAATTGGAATTCTTTCAGCAATTTATTCCAACTGTAGCATCACTCATTGGACAAACCATGAACTAACAAATGTCTACATCTCCAGATTAGCATTGGCAGCCTGCAGCTGCCAAGACCCTCAGCTCTGGAATTCCCTCCCTAAACCTCTCCAACTCACTTTCCTCCTTTAAGACACACCTTAAAACCTACCTCGTTGGCCAAGCTTTTGGTCATCTGCTTCAATATCTCATTATGTGGCTCAGTGTCCTTTTATTTAATCACATCTGTGAATTGCCTTGGGACGTTTTATTAAAGATACTATATAAATACAAGTTGTTGTTGATTAAATAGCCACCTGCAGTCACAAATGCATGAGACAGAGTATTTTATCATCAATTTCCAGGGAATTTGTTCAATTTGCTATTAAGTTAGCTGTGTGACCTTTCATCTCCGAGGTGAGGGGGAAAAAATCACCAGGTTTCCTGCTTCTAATCGCTATTCAGAGATACCAAAAACAAGGAAAAAACAGTTACATCGGGTTCCCTAATGGCCTATGGATAAAGGTACTACCTGATGCAACACTAATCAGAAGTCCCAAATTTGGTTCCAGCATTAACTTAGCTAGCTAATCTCAGTTGAAACAGCGGTTGGGGCAATACAGTTGAGTTAGTGCCCCTGCACTGGGAAGGCAGAAACTCAACCAGAATTTCAAATTTTGTGGGATATCAAATTATTCCTGTGTGAACTTTCGCTAAGAACAGGATCAGACTGGACTGTAGAATTCAGAGTCCACCCTATATGACCCTCTTGTAAAGCCTCATTTCTCATCTGATTTTAGATTTTCATGGTCAAATAGCCCGTCAACATTCATTCCCTTGGCTCACACATGAAAAATAGCTACTTGAGTGAGATACCAAATGTTATCTAGTCTTGTGAAAGACTACTGCAAGACGTCAGCAGCTTCAGGAAAGAAGAAAATTGGAATAAAACATAAAAGAATTTACACAATACATGTTTTCTTCGAAACTGATTCTGTGAATACTAACTTTTACTCTGCTTTAGCATGCTGTCTCTCAACCAAACCACATTACTTGATAAGTTGTTGTGAGGTGACATTGTAATCGTGAATGTAAATGGGGCATTTCACAAAATTGGAGGTAGCTGTGTTTAAATACAATTGTGTAATGGTGCTGTGTGAGGAAACTGTTAACACACCTGAGTTATGTAATCTAACCCATGTGCATGCAGAAGCATATAATTAATTTGTTTCCTGACATTGCAAAAAAAATACAAACCACTCCACCAATCCCTCTGGACTTGAGTGACTGCTTTGACTGATCCTTCCAAATCATCCTGGCATTTTATCTATTACTGCTTACAACATGGTCCTGAGAAGTGATAGGTCAAGTGTTGATTATGCAAGCACTTGAGATGAATACTGACAGTGAGAGTAAGAGTTGACCCACACAAAGAACCATGCCACCCAGTGAAAGAATACTATTCTTCAAAAATTGGCTTTGAAAGTCAAGTACAGAGATTTTCCAGTTTCTCCTAATATTCTGTTATATTTATTGTCTACTGCACTCTTAGTCAAGCAATAACCATTAAAATTCCAGACTCTTTAGGATTAATGTTATTATCCACAGTGCTGTTCCAAATCAGCCTCTCCTTCCTCAGTGTTTGCAGATCAGCTCCTGGTGGCCTCTGCGCAAGTTGGGTTGTTGCCGATGGCTTAACATGTGAAACACGTCAGGTGTTGGCAGTAATACAAGGTACTGTGATGGGAGGTAGTGAGGCGTCACGGTCAAATTGCCTAGAAAATGTATTAATGGATCCTACTCTGTTCCACTAATGCTACAGAAAGAAATCCTGTCACTCAACAATCTAAACAATACAATGACAAAACCAGAGGTATTTATTTAAATATTACAAATATGCTAGATCCAAATTACTTTGGATAAAGCTGTTCAGCAAATGTTCCGCCATGCCACACTGCCTGAATGTATTTTTCCACAGCATCTCTGTGATCTGCAGAGATAAATCACACCTCATTAATTTCCCACCTCCACAGTGGGTGAAGTGTGTATACGTATTTCTTTTAACCAGTGGATTTAACATATTAGTACATAAATCAACAAGACCTGCGAGACAAGAAGAGGTAAAGGATTTTTATATACTGTAAAATTGACGAGAGCTGCAGGGCATAAAGTAAAGGATTTTTATATATTGATGTAAAAGTCGAATTTGAGACTAAAATTTGGGAGGGTAGACTTTTACATATGTCATATTTTTGAACTTCTATGAACAAAATAATAGCTACCATGCAGACAGGGTATAGTCAGATGGATGCACAGGAAAATATGTATCCATTCTGGCAAAGTTCACTGATCCATTTTGTAACTTTACCATCTAATTGCAGCCACTTGCTCAGCTTTCCCTTGTTGGCAATTTTATTCTTTGGCATCTTCATGAGTGGTGTGAGGAGCTTTCTTCAATCTGACATTCTTCTGATACCTTGAATTCTCTTGCTGCCGCACAATTATTTGCCTTCTCTGCACATGCAACGACTTTTAGTTTAAACTGCGATGTACTTTTTGTTCTTCCTTGGCACCATATTGAAAAAACGCAGAGAACCTAGCTGAACGTTTGGGTTTTTATGCTAATGCATGATTAGAATGTTCTGTCTGAGCTCTGAAAGTTAAAGTCACCTTTTATGCAAGATATAGAAAAAATTTAAGATTTTTTGGCCTAACGTTATGGGTTAAGTTTTATACAAGATTGATTTTTACACAAGTATACATGATAGCCCATAAATGCATCGGCTAATCTATATATAAAATCTCCAAACTACTCAGTTAGATTCCTGCCTGTAATTTATTCTCAGGTATCATCACTCAGTACATAAATAATTAAAATCTTTTATGAGGTTGTGGCTTCTAACTCACTCCTTTATATGCTATTACTATCTGTCCATCATTAAAGATTTTGCATAGGCCACATGCCTCCTATTCACATATCCTTACCTCCTGAATCATAATTTTTCCTGGTAGGCATTAGTAGACCTCCAACCAGCAGTGGGCAGACCTGCTTTCCAGCTATTTATCTCCTTTATCAGGTATTTAATCCCAATTTTCAGGTTTTTCACCTGATAAGTGGATCACCAAGGACCCTCCAGTCCATCAGCAGGTCTTTTAACTCACCCACCCCACCCAACCCATTTGTAGGTACCTAACTTTGGATCTTGAGTTACAATCTACCAGCTCCCGACCTACCTTGCTTGCTTTCTGACCAATCCAATTTGAACAGCAGGCTATCTTACCACGGCGGCATCATGCTGGGCTCAAACCTATTACCTTGGGTCTCATGGCTGCCATACTGCAATCTCTGACCCCTGACCCACAATGACTCCTGGCCCCAACCCTAAGTCGAACTCCTCAAACCTCTCCCTCAGAGCCAAGCTTTCACAGAATTCTTAAACAGGAATCCTCAAACTCATTGCATTAACTTTGCAACACAGTCCTACCCTAGCAAGCAAAGAGCTTGCTTTTTAGCTCGAATATTGAAGCATTTTAGTTTACATTAAAACACTGAAAACATTGACATGTAAACTGATGGTGAAATCAGCAAAAATCAGTTAATGGCCTCCAGGCCTTCAGGCAGAAACAAAATAAGGATTATTAATTACTAGTGCTTGTGATTGAGTTGCTGTAGTGCTCACTAATCTATGAATTTATTAATTCACTGGTGTCTGGTGCTTCATTAATTTTCTGATTTGTTAAGTGTGTTACTTTATTTTATTAACTTGTTTGTATTCCCACTGATTCACAAAAAAAAAAATCACTGAATAAATGAAGAGTAGGGGCCTCCTGCTCTATAAATTTATTGATTCATTGCAGCCCAAATCTAAATTTTTTTCATTTACTGGTGATGCAGACAATCATAGCCACTGTAGAAGTATAGAGCAACTTGTGTTCATTGAGTCATAGAGTCATTTACATCATCGGAGGTGGCCATTCAGCCCATCGAGTCTATGCCAGCTCTCCATACAGCAATCCAGCCAGTCCCATTCCCCGCTCTATCTCCGTAGCCCTGCAAGTTTATTTCTCTCAAGGCCCATCTAATTTCCTTTTGAAATCATTCATCATCTCCGCTTCCACCATCCTCATAGGCAGCGAGTTCCGGGTCAATACCACTCACTGCTTAAATAAGTTCTTTCTCACATTCGCCCTGCATCTCTTGTCCAAAACCTATATCCCCTAGTCCTTGTACCATCAGCTAATGAGAATAGCTTTTCTTTGCCTACCTTATCTAAACCAATCATAATCTTGTGCATCTCTATCAAAACCAGAGCTTTATCAAGGTTAAGCACAACGTCCCTGCTTTTGTACTCAATACTTATATTTATGAAGCCCAAGACTTCACGTGCTATGCTGACCACTCTCTCAATATATCTTGCAACCCTCAAAGATTAATGCACATGAACCACCAGGTCCCTCTGTCTCTGCACACTTTTTAGAACTGTGCCATTAAGTCTCTCCCCAACCCTTCTATCAAAGCACATCACCTCACACTTCTCTGTATTAAATTCCAGTTGTCACTTGTCTGCCCATTCTGCTAGCCTATGTTCTGTTGCAGTTGTTACAACCAGGTGAGAAAGGTGTCTAAGGGTCTCTTTCAGCCTTCACCTGGTCTTACTGTAACAGGATTTAGTTTTTAAACACACTGTATTTTGAGCTCCTCCTTTGGTGAATCTTTGTTCACCGCTTTCCAATTATAAGGCAAAGAAATTAGCACCATCAGCCTTTCTTAGGTTTAAAGAAGGAAAGTGAAATTTATTAAAACTTAAACTCTAATTCGGTTAATGCCTATAGCTACACAACGCAGCAACGCTAGCAGGCACACGCAATACACACATGCAAACAGGGACAGAAAAGAGCAGAAGAAAAATAAAGTGAAAAGATTTGAGGCAATCTCTGAAAGGGGGTTTGTTACTGTGTTTCGAGCTCGCTGTAGAGTCCTTGATTGCAGGTAGTCTTGCTTTTCCTTGGGGCCCAGTATTCTTCTGAAACTTTGTTCACTGTAGGAGACTTTTCTCTCTTGGGGTTCATGTGTCTTCAATGGGTCTTCAGTTCCGTGAGAAAGAAATGGAAGCAGACAGGAGAGGTCTTTTCCAGTCCAGAAGCAAACAACTTTCTGCCTTCAAACACTGTTTCTCCAATTTAAAACTCCCCTAGTTGGCCAGCAGGTGGTCACGTGACTGACTGGTTTGACCAGGTCTCTTACGTGTATTGGGAGCATCTTAGCAGTCAAACTGGAATGCTAGCTTCTCCACCTTCAATGTCTGGCAATCAAAAGTCCATTGTGGATTAAATTGGAGCAGGGAGTGGCCCTTTTGTCCTTTACAAGTACTGTCTATTTCTATGCAAATGTCTTTCCAGTCAAGGGTCTGTTTTTTTTTTAAGCAAGTTCTTTCCTTACTCCAGTAACAGTTTAAAAATCAATGTTCATATGGCGAAATTAATGTGTCTCATTCTTGGCAGGTGGGAGCCTGCATGACAGAGTCAACTGGTATCATCCTCACTGCCACTCCTTCAAATTTGGTATCATGGGCACATTTTGAAATGTTACTCTTTATTCTAATATCTAAGTCAATATATATATCAAAAAAATTAGTGGTCCTAGCACTGGCCCTTGGGGAACAGCACAGTATCAAGGGAAGACTGGAAGATTATGGTAAGCCCTTCCATTATCTCTTCCCCCAACTTCTTTTAGCAACCTTAGATGCAAGCCATCCAGACCAGTTGACTTATCACTCTAAGCATAGCCAGCCTTTCCAGTACCTTCTGCCTCTCAATATTCACCCTATCCATTACCTCTACCATCTCCGCTTCTACCAATATTCTATCAGCATCCTCTTAGTAAACACCAATACAAAGTACTCATTAAGCAATCTAGCCTTGCGCCTCTAAGCATATATCACCCTCTTTGTCCCTAATAGGTTCTACCCCACCTCTTACTACCTGCTTACTATTTACATGCCAGGAAAAGATTTTTGGGTTCATTTTTATTGTCACTCCCATTGTATTCTCATATTCTTTCTTTGCCAGTCTTATGCTCCTCTTCACTTCCCCTCTCAACTATTGTACTTGTATTCCACTTTAACCCAGGTAGAGGCATGGGCTTCACTGTATTGTATCACTACTGCTGTGTGGGAGTTCTGAAATGGTGACATGAACCATAGGAGCATGGCCAGCCCAAGTGACAAAGAGCCAAAAGTACATACTGTTGTCCCCTTCAAACATTGGAGGGAGTGGAGATCCTGACAAGACAGAGAAATCATGGATAGCCCTGGGTAATATGAATTAACAAGTTGGATTACTTACTCGTGATCTGGCGATTTTGGAATCTCTTCCAATTTAGGAAAAGGGATCTGGGTGTCCTCGTTCATCAATCACAAAAAGTTAGTATACAGGTAAAGCAGGTAATTAGGAAGGTAAATGGCATGTTGGCATTTATTGCAAGGGGGATGGAGTATAAAAGTATGGAAGTCTTGCTACAACTGTACACTGGTGAGACCACACCTAGAATACTATGTACAGTTTTGGTCTCCTTATTTAAGGAGGAATATATTTGCATTGGAAGCAGTTCAGAAATGGTTCACTAGGCTGATTTCTGGGATGAAGGGGTTGTCTTATGAGGAAAGGTTGAGCAGGTTCTACACTCATGGGGTTTAGAAGATTGAGAGGTGATCTTATTGAAACACATACGATTCTGACGGGGCTTGGCAGGTTAAATGCTGCAGGGATGTTTCCCCTCATGGGAGAATCTAAAACCCGGGAGCACAGTTTCAGAATAAGGGTCTCCCAATTAAGACAGAGATGAGAATGAATTTCTTCTCTCAGATAGCCATTAATTTCTGGAGTTCTCTACCAAGAGAGCAGTGGAGGCTGAGTCATTGAATATATTCCAAGGCTGAATTATAGACAGATTTTTAATCTACAAAGGAATCAAGGATTATGGGGGGCAGGCAGGAAGGTGGAGTTGAGGCCACGGTCAGATCAGTCAAGATCTTATTGAATGGCAGAGCTGACAAATGGTCTACTCGTGCTCCTATTTCTTATGTTCTTATGAAGGTATCAGATTGTGATGCAGATTAGCACAGGTGCCACCTATGACACCATAAACACTTTGGAATAGACAGACTGGGCTCTTTCCTGCTGCTCTCTCCCTTCGACTGAGAACAAGATGGATTGATTTGCACAGAAAAACGTGGCTTGCTTTGTACACATATTGTGGTACAGTAGCATAGTAGCTACATTATTGGACTAATAATCTCAAGGCCTGGACTAATGATGTGGAGACATGAGTTGAAATCCACCACGGCAGCAGGGAAATTTAAATTTACTTTGTTTAAATATCATAAACTGATCAGTCATAACCCATATTTTATTTCTTAAAAAAGAAAAATAATCTGGATGCTGGAAATTTGAAATAAAAAATACTGAAAATACTCAGCACGTCAGGCAGCTTCTGTGAAGAGAGAAACAGAGTTAACAGGATGAATTTTACTAGCCCTCTGGACAGGGTTGGAGGCAGGAGGCCTAGTAAAATGCCATCCGAAGGGGAGCCAGACACCTTCCTGCCACAACAGGATATTACCAGCGGCAGGAACCTCAGCAGGATGGCAGCTCAATTAAGCGGATTGGCCCTCTCCCTTCCAGCAGCTTCCTGGGGGTGGGGGTGCACGGAGGGGTCCCCCGGTGGCAACGGCAGCTGCCACAGCTACGATGCCACACTGGAAGGTGCACCCCACCTTAGCGATTGCCAGGGCCTGCCTGTCTGGCCCCAGCATGGTAAATTTTTTTAAAACCTTGCCTTTGATGGCACCTTAGCATAGATGCGCCCTCTGCTTCTTGCTGTAGCCTCAGCAGTGGCAACCTTTGATTGGGCTAGCAGCTCTGGGAAAAGGAACGCCATCCTCAATTGGACAGCACTCCTGGCAGCAACCTCTTAATTGACTGGCACCAATAATATGCCACCCAAGGTCCCGCCACTTGCCTTTTGGTAAAATTTTGCCCAACGTTTCAGGTCAATAATCTTTCATCAGAACTGGCTTTTAAGCTTGTGTAATGGCAGGGAAAAAGGTGGGTGGATGAGGAGAGGAGAGAACAAAAGGGAAGGTCTGTGAAAGGGTGGCAAGCAGGAGAGATTAAATAACAAAAGGATGGTTGTGCAAAGCAAAAAGGAATATTAATGGGACGGTAAAGAAACAAAATGATGGATCTAGAGAAGGTGTAAATGGCAACAGAAGAATCATTGCCAACAGCTGCTGTCTGAAAAAATGGGGGCAGTGGTTATGATCTGAAATTGTTGAACTCAGTACATGTCCAGAAGGCTGTAAAGTGTTTAATTGAAAGACAAGGTGCTGTTCCTCGAGCTTACATTGAGCTTCATTAGAACAATGTAGAAGGTTGAGGAGAAACCCATCTTTTGTTTCAATAGACTTCATTGAAAACATGTGCACAGGTACAAAGTCATCAAAAGGCTAATGAAATGCTGGGAATTATCTCAGGGGGCTCCAAAATACTTCGGTGGGGGGGGGAGAAATTAATCTTTAATTAGAGCTAAACCATTTAGGAGAGAAATCGGGAAACCATTTTTCACAGAAAGGGAGTGGAAATCTAGTTTTCTCTTCCACAAAAGGCTATGGGTGGTGAGTAAATTGAAATTTTTAGATCACTAATCTGAAATGCAAACAGTTTATCTCTCCACATATGCTTGAGGCCAGCAGTTTCCATTTTGATTGTAATGACTAATCAATATATGATCAGGGGAAGCTACAGAAGGGCATGTCATAGATCCATCTCAAAGTTAGAGCAAGCATCAGCTGTAATGTCATGTAACACAGGAGTTCTCAGCAGGGGGTCCACAGCACCCTTTCATAAAAGATCACTGACTTGAAACGTTAACTCCATTTCTCTCTGCACAGCTGCTGCCAGACCTGCTGCATATTTCCAGCACGGTTTTTATGTTGGTCTTAAGGCTCTGCAGGTATTTTTCCACTTTCAGTTAATGATTTCCCACCATTTACTAAAGTTTGCAGTTCTTTGTTAACCACTTCGCCTTTTAGACTTGGTCTATAGAGGCATTTTTAACTTTTTGATTAAGCATCTCCCACTTTTTTCTTAATTTTGTCAAAAATACCTCCACATCTTAGCAGAATGGTTGCTCAGCACCAAAAAAGGTTTCACATCACGTAATTTTTTTTTTTAAATGCCGAATTGTATAACTACTTTTAAACCAGGTGGGGTGGGATCTATGGAATTGTACAGCACAAAGGGGTGGAGTAAAGGTCAGATATTTATTTTACCGCGTTCCCTTCGCCCAGGAACTGCCCAAGGCTATTAATACCGTCCAATCAGCTCTCGCCATATGAATGGCCAATCGCCTTAAAGGCGGGAAGGAAACGTTTGAACAAATTGGCCAATAGGGAGCGGATGATTGAGTATGTCAGTGACGTCATGCCTCCGTCCGAATGGCGGAGGTCGTGACCCGGCTCGTGGCCCGTTGGGCACCACGAGACTGATTGACAGGAAATTCGGCTCCTCCACTTGCAAACTTTGCAGGTACCGCGTGTTTCATGCTGCATTTTCCATTCTTATATTGTAAGACTTGAACTCTCATCGTGCCTTTCCTCTCCAGTGATGTTTGTTCCCCTATTCGGCTGTACATCTATTCCTTGAGGCCAGATCTTACTTCCCAAATACGAAGTTTAATGAAAAAGTAGATGTGAGAATGTAGTTTCAGTAAGACCATTGGATAGCGAAACAGACAATTATCTTTACTACTACAATATCCGTGTGAAACTTATAATGGTAAAAACATTATTGTTTTTGGAGAATCAGAATTATGGAAACTTACACAAAAAGCATTAGAAACAAAAATGTAAACGAGTTTCTTTGGGCCTCCTTATCTCGAGAGACAATGGATACGCGCCTGGAGGTGGTCAGTGGTTTGTGAAGCAGCGCCTGGAGTGGCTATAAAGGCCAATTCTAGAGTGACAGGCTCTTCCACAGGTGCTGCAGAGAAATTTGTTTGTCGGGGCTGTTGCACAGTTGGCTCTCCCCTTGCGCCTCTGTCTTTTTTCCTGCCAACTACTAAGTCTCTTCGACTCGCCACAATTTAGCCCTGTCTTTATGGCTGCCCGCCAGCTCTGGCGAATGCTGGCAACTGACTCCCACGACTTGTGATCAATGTCACACGATTTCATGTCGCGTTTGCAGACGTCTTTATAACGGAGACATGGACGGCCGGTGGGTCTGATACCAGTGGCGAGCTCGCTGTACAATGTGTCTTTGGGGATCCTGCCATCTTCCATGCGGCTCACATGGCCAAGCCATCTCAAGCGCCGCTGACTCAGTAGTGTGTATAAGCTGGGGGTGTTGGCCGCTTCAAGGACTTCTGTGTTGGAGATATAGTCCTGCCACCTGATGCCAAGTATTCTCCGAAGGCAGCGAAGATGGAATGAATTGAGACGTCGCTCTTGGCTGGCATACGTTGTCCAGGCCTCGCTGCCGTAGAGCAAGGTACTGAGGACACAGGCCTGATACACTCGGACTTTTGTGTTCCGTGTCAGTGCGCCATTTTCCCACACTCTCTTGGCCAGTCTGGACATAGCAGTGGAAGCCTTACCCATGCGCTTGTTGATTTCTGCATCTAGAGACAGGTTACTGGTGATAGTTGAGCCTAGGTAGGTGAACTCTTGAACCACTTCCAGAGCGTGGTCGCCAATATTGATGGATGGAGCATTTCTGACATCCTGCCCCATGATGTTCGTTTTCTTGAGGCTGATGGTTAGGCCAAATTCATTGCAGGCAGACGCAAACCTGTCGATGAGACTCTGCAGGCATTCTTCAGTGTGAGATGTTAAAGCAGCATCGTCAGCAAAGAATGCAAAAAAATTTAGCCAGATTTCAAAATTTTGACAATACATTGCAGAAGTTAAGACTGCAAATTAGTTTTCAGACAAATCTTTTTTTCTTCTTCTTTGGCCTCCTTGTCTCGAGAGACAATGGGTAAGCACCTGGAGGTGGTCAGTGGTTTGTGAAGCAGCGCCTGGAGTGGCTATCAAGGCCAGTTCTAGAGTGACAGACTCTTCCACAGGTGCTGCAGATAAAATTGGTTGTCGGGGCTGTTACATAGTTGGCTCTCTCCTTGCGCTTCTGTCTTTTTTCCTGCCAACTGCTAAGTCTCTTCAACTCGCCACGCTTTAGCCCCGCCTTTATGGTTGCCCGCCAGCTCTGGCGATCGTTGGCAACTGACTCCCACGACTTGTGATCAATGTCACAGGACTTCATGTCGCGTTTGCAGATGTCTTTAAAGCGGAGACAAGGACGGCCGGTATGTCTGATACCAGTGACGAGCTCGCTGTACAATGTGTCCTTGGGGATCCTGCCATCTTCCATGTGGCTCACATGGCCAAGCCATCTCAGGCGCCGCTGGCTTAGTAGGGTGTATATGCTGGGGACATTGGCCGCCTCGAGGACTTCTGTGTTGGAGATACGGTCCTGCCACCTGATGCCAAGGATTCTCCGGAGGCAGCAAAGATGGAATGAATTGAGACGTCGCTCTTGGCTGACGTACGTTGTCCAGGCCTCGCTGCCGTAGAGCAAGGTACTGAGGACACAGCCTTGATACACTTGGACTTTTGCGTTCTGTGTCAGTGTGCCATTTTCCCACACTCTCTTGGCCAGTCTGGACATAGCAGTGGAAGCCTTTCCCATGCGCTTGTTGATTTCTGCATCTAGAGACAGGTTACTGGTGATAGTTGAGCCGAGGTAGGTGAACTCTTGAACCACTTCCAGAGTGTGGTCGCCGATATTGATGGATGGAGCATTTCTGACGTCCTGTCCCATGATGTTCGTTTTCTTGAGGCTGATGGTTAGGCCAAATTCGTTGCAGGCAGCTGCAAACCTGTCGATGAGTCTCTGCAGACACTCTTCAGTGTGAGATGTTAATGCAGCATCGTCAGCAAAGAGGAGTTCCCTGATGAGGACTTTCCGTACTTTGGTCTTCGCTTTTAGACGGGCAAGGTTGAACAACCTGCCCCCTGATCTTGTGTGGAGGAAAATTCCTTCTTCTGAAGACTTGAACACATGTGAGAGCAGCAGGGAGAAGAAGATCCCAAACAGTGTAGGTGCGAGAACACAGGATTGGAAAGGAGTCTGATAAGGCTGAATTGTGCCTTTCATATTGTCATGGAATGAGGTGATGATACTTAGTAGCTTTGGTGGGCATCCAATCTTTTCTAGTAGTCTGAAGAGACCACGTCTGCTGACGAGGTCAAAGGCTTTGGTGAGATCAATGAAAGCAAGGTAGAGGGGCATCTGTTGTTCATGGCATTTCTCCTGTAGCTGGTGAAGGGAGAACAGCATGTCAATGGTGGATCTCTTTGCTCGAAAGCCACACTGTGCCACAGGATAGGCATGCTCAGCCAGCTTCTGGAGCCTGTTTAAAGCGACACGAGCGAAGACTTTCCCCACTATGCTGGGCAGGGAGATTCCACGGTAGTTGTTGCGGTCACCCTTGTTCTTATAGAGGGTGATGATATTGGCATCGCGCATGTCCTGTGGTACTGCTCCCTCGTCCCAGCACAGGCAAAGCAGTTCGTGCAGTGCTGAAAGTATAGCAGGCTTGGCACTCTTGATGATTACAGGGGTAATAGCATGGGTGAAACAGGCATACTGGTAGTGCCAATGTAACAGTAACTTGAAGAAAGCATGCTTCAAGGCATTGGCTAAATAATACACATACAAACATTCCTCCAAGACATTTGTTACTTTATCTCCTATCTTAGTGCCATCTCCAATGTTGGATACACAACTCCTATTCCTTCTTTCAAGACGTTAATATTGTAGAATCATTCAGCACAGAGACCATTTGGCCCATCATGATTCTGCCAGCTGTTTGAAAGAGCAATTAGTCGCACTCTCCTGCTCTTTCCCCATAGCCCTGCAAATTTCTCCTTTTCAAGTATATTTCAAGTATTTTTAAGGGGAAGGTACATAATGGTAATGTTAATATAAAAGCAAAATACTGCAGATGCTGGAAATCTAAAATAAAAACAAGAAATGCTGGAACCACTCAGCAGGTCTGGCAGCATCTGTGGAAAGAGAAGCAGAGTTAACGTTTCGGGTCAGTGACCCTTCTTCGGAACTGACAAATATTAAAAATGTCACAGGTTATAAGCAAGTGAGGTGGGGGTGGGGCAAGAAATGGTAATGTTGGGCTAGTAATCCAGAGGCCTGGCCTAATGCTCCAAAGACAGGAGTTCAAATCCCACCATGGCAGCTGGGGGAATTTAAATTAAAATAATTAATAAAGTCTGGAATAAAAATCTAGCCTCAGTAATGCTGATCATGAACCTACCGGCTTGGCTTAAAAACCCATCTGGCTCAGTATTGTCCTTGAGGGAAGAAAATCTGCCGTCCTTAGCCATTCTGGTCTATGTGATTCCAGACCCACTGCAATATGGTTGACTCTTAACTGCCCTCTGAAATGGCCTGACAAACCATTCAGTTGTATCAAACCACTGCAGAAAAGTCAAATAAGAATAAAAGCAGATGGTCCACCTGGCATCGACCTATGTATCGGAAGCGCCAAAGGCACACCCTGCTCAGATGACCCTGCAAAGTTCTCCTCACTAATACCTGGGGTCTTGTGCCAAAATTGGGAGAGCTGTCTGGCAGTCTAGTCAAGCAATAGCCTGACATCGCCATATTCACCAAATCATACTTCACACCCAATGTCCCAGACTCCTCCATCACTATTCCTGGGTACGTCCTGTCCCACCAGCAGGACAGACGCACCAGAGGTGGCAGCACAGTGGCATACAGTTGTGAGGGAATGGCCCTGGAGTCCTCAACAATAACTGCAGACTCCATGAAGTCTCATGGCATCAGATGAAACATGGGCTAGGAAACTACCTGCTGATTACCACAATGTGCCCTCACTTAGCTGATGAATCAGTGGTCCTCAATATTGTACTCCACTTGGAAGATGCACCGAGGGTGGCAAGGGTGCAGAACGGACTCTAGGTGGGTGACTTCAATCCATCACCATGAGTGACTCGGTAGCGCAACTGCTGTTTGAGCTGGCCGACTCCTGAAGGTCAAACTGGGCATGCGACAGGTGGTGACAGAACCAATAATAGGGAAAAGCCTACTTGACCTCATCCTCACCAATCTACCTGTCACAGATGCATCTGTCCATGGTAGTATTGGTACTGGACCACCACACAATCCTTGTGGAGACAAAGTCCCTTCTTCACACTGAGAACACCCGCCATCATGTTGTGTGGCACTACCATTGTGCTGAATGGGAAGGATTCAGAACAGAGCTGGTAGCTCAAAACTGGGCATTCATGAGGCGCTGTGATCGATCAGCAGCAGAATTATATTCAATTACAATCTGTAACCCTCATGGCCTAGCATATCCCTCACTCTCCCATTACCAACAAGCCAGGGGACCAACCCTGTTTCCATGAGGAGTGCAGGAGGAAAGCATGCCAGGAGCAGCAGCAGGCATACCTGAAAATGAGATGCCAACCTGGTGAAGCCGCAACACAGAATTACATGTATGCTAGACATCAGAAGCGGCATGCTATAGACAGCTAAGCAATCCCACAACCAACAGTCCTGCCACATTGAGTCATAAATGGTTATGGACAATAACGAATGCGAGGAGAAGTCTCTACACACATTCCCATCCTAAATGATGACTGAGCCCAGCACATCATTGAAAAAGACAAGGCTGAAGAATTTTCAACCATCTTCAGCCACAGGTACCAAGCATATGATCCACTTCGGCCTCCTCCTGAGGTCCCCACCATCACAGATAACCGTTTCAGCCAATCTAATTCACTCCATGTGATATCAAGAAATGGCTGAAGTCACTGGATACTGCAAAGGCTATGGGTCCTGACAACATCCCAGCTGTAATAATGCAGACTTGTGCTCCTGAACTAGCTGTGCCCCTAGCCAAGCTGCTTCAGTACAGCTACAACACTGACATCTACTTGACAATGTGGAAAATTGCCCAGGAATGTCCTGTGCAAATATTGTAGCCTTGGTCCAAACATGGACAAAAGAGCTGAATTCCAGAAATGAGTTGTGACTGCCCATGACATCAAGCCACCATTTGACCAAGTGTGGCATCAAGAAACTCCGGTGAAATTGAAGTCAGTGGGAATCAGGAAAAACTCTCCACTGGTTGGAGTCATACCAAGCACAAAGGAAGAACGCTGTGGTTGATGGAGGCAAATCATCTCAGCCCCAGGACATTGCTGAAGGAGCTCCTCAGGGTGGTATCCTAGGCCCAACCATCTTCAGCTGTTTCATCAATGACCTTTGCTCCATCACAAGTCAGAAGTGGGGATGTTCACTGATGCACAATGTTCAATATCCTTCACAACTCCTCAGATACTGAAGCAGTCCTTGAACACATGCAGCAAGACCTGGACAACATTCAGGATTGGACTTACAAGTGGTAAGTAACATTCACGCTCCACAAGTGCCAGACAATGACCATCTCCAACGAGACAGAATCTAACCATCTGACCTTGGCATTTAGTGACATTACCATTGCTAAATCCCCCATGGGGGTTACTATTGACCAGAAACCCAGCTCGACCAGCGTTCGTACTTAACTCGTGGAATTTGGTGAGTGAGAGAATTTTAAGGGTTGATCCCTTTCTAAAATCTAATCAAGTTTTGTATTTAGCATTTAACTTAACTTTAACTTTAACTTGTAGTTTCTTTCACAGTCTTAAGCAGTGGTAAACAGGCTGCCTGCTAGTGGCAGCTGCACAGTTAGTTAATTAGGTGCCTAGTTAGAACTGGTTATCTGGTCAGCAGGGGCTGACTCAGGTCTTTACAATTTTTGCTAGTATAAATACAGCAGGCTTTTGCTTATGAATAATTTACACCAATGTGTTTTTTTAATAATTTTCTTTAATCCACTGACTGGAGATCTGAATTTATATTTTTTTAAAAGACACGCTGCCAACAAAATCATCCGTTCAGCTTAAGATATCACCTAATTTGCAACACTATATCCTACACTGCAATGCTTGTGAGGAGAAAGACGAAATGTTTGCTAAGTCCCCAGGAAGTTTAAATGAGCTACCTGTTCTATCAGCAAGATGAAGAAATACTGCCAACTGCGATGTTTACATCACTGAGTGACTGTCATGTGACAAGCCCCTCCTATCTGAGGTTTTAAGCTGCTGTTTTCTCTGCAGCAGAGGAGAAGCAACTGGACTCTGACATGAGCAGACCCTAAATGGGGGTCCCTCTCTCTCTCTCTCACCATTCCAGCTTGAAAGCTTTCAAATCGGGGGATGGAATATAAAAGTAGGGAAGTCTTGCTACCAAGGAAGAAGATGCAACTTAGGCAATGATTAATTGATGAATGATTCAGACATTAGAATTATTTAAAATTGATAAGGAGGACATATTAGATAGGCTGTCTGTACTTAAAGTGGATAATGCACCAGGGCCAGATGAGTTGCATCCAAGGATACTAAGGGAAGTGAGGGTGGAAATCGCAGAGGCACTGGCCATAATTTTTCAGTCTTCCTTAGACTCAGGGGTGGTGCCAGAGGACTGGAGAATTGCAAACACTACACCCTTGTTCAAAAAACGGTGTGAAGATAAACCCAGCAACTACAGGCCAGTCAGTTTAACTTCGGTGGTAGGGAACATAGGAAGATAGGAACAGGATTAGGCCATTCAGCCCCTCGAGCCTGTCCCACCATTCAATGAGATCATGGCTGATCCGTGGCCTAACTCCATATATCTGCCTTGGCTCATATCCCTTAATATCTTTGCTTAACAAAAATCTATCATTCTCAGATTTAAAATTAACTACTGTTCTAACTTCAACTGCTGTTTGTGGGAGAGAGTTCCAAACCTCTACCACCCTTTGCGTGAAGAAATGCTTCCTAAGATCTCTCCTGAACGGTCTGGTCCTAATTTTTAGACTATGCTCCCTCGTTTTAGAATCTCCAACCAGTGGAAATAGTTTATCTTTATCTAGCCTGTCTTTTCCTGTTAATATCTTGAAGACTTCGAGCAGATCACCCCTTAACCTTCTAAATTCTAGCAAAAACAGGCCTAATTTGTGTAATCTCTCCTCGTAACTTAACCCCTGTAGTCCAGGTATCATTCTTGTAAACCGACGATGCACTCCCTCCAAGGCCACTATATCCTTCCTAAGGTGTGGTGTTCAGAACTGCTCACAGTACTCCAAGTGGGGTCTAACCAGGGTTTTGTACAGCTGCAGTATAACCTCTGTGTGTTTATACTCCAATCCTCTAGATATAAAGGCTAGCATTCCATTATCCTTTTTGATTATTTTCTGCACTTGATTAGATTAGATTAGATTAGAGATACAGCACTGAAACAGGCCCTTCGGCCCACCGAGTCTGTGCCGACCATCAACCACCCATTTATACTAATCCTACACTAATCCCATATTCCTACCAAACATCCCCACCTGTCCCTATATTTCCCTACCACCTACCTATACTAGTGACAATTTATAATGGCCAATTTACCTACCAACCTGCAAGTCTTTTGGCTTGTGGGAGGAAACCGGAGCACCCGGAGAAAACCCACGCAGACACAGGGAGAACTTGCAAACTCCACACAGGCAGTACCCAGAATTGAACCCGGGTCCCTGCAGCTGTGAGGCTGCAGTGCTAACCACTGCGCCACTGTGCCGCCCTAAGTTAGAATAGAGACACCAGAGGAGTCCATTCTTATTTGCTCGTGGCATTTTAAAGATCTATGCACCTGAACCCCCAAGTCTCTTTGGACATCCACTGTACTTAACCTCTTCCCATTTAGAAAGTACCCTGCTCTATCCTTTTTTGGTCCAAAATGGATAACCTCACACTTGCCCGCATTGAAATCCATCTGCCACGGTTTTGCCCACTCACCTAGTCTGTCAATATCTCTTTGCAATTTTATGCTATCATCTAGACTGTCTACAATGCCGCCTAATTTTGTATCATCAGCAAATTTGGATATATGACTTACTATGCCATCATCCATATCGTTAATGAATAATGTGAATAATTGAGGCCCCAACACAGATCCCTGTGGGACACCACTAGTTACATCCTGCCAATCGGAGTACTTACCCATTATCCCCACTCTCTGTCACCTACCACTCAACCAGCTTTCTAATCATGTCAATAATTTGCCCTCAACGCCATGGGCTTCTACCTTAGTTAACAGTCTCTTATATGGGACTTTATCAAATGCCTTCTGGAAGTCCATATAAATAACATCCATAGACATTCCCCTATCCACTACCTTAGTCACCTCTTCAAAAAATTCAATGAGATTTGTAAGGCATGACCTTCCTGTCATGAATCCATGCTGGCTGTCCCTGATTAACTGAAATTTTTCAAGGTGTTCAGTCACTCTATCCTTGATTATAGACTTCAGCAACTTCCCCGCCACAAATGTCAGGCTAACTGGTCTGTAATTTCCTTGGTTCCCCCTTTCACCCTTCTTAAAAAGTGGAGTGACATGTGCAACTTTCCAATCCAGAGGGACCACTCCTGAATCTAGGGAACTCTGACAGACTATAGTTAGGGCATCTACAATGTGCTCCCCTACTTCCTTTAACACCTTCGGATGGAAACCATCAGGTCCTGGGGATTTCTCACTTTTTAGTTCCATTAATTTCCTTGTTACTGATGATTTACTTACGTTAATTGTATTAAGTCCCTGTCCCCTATCGGTTATTAATTTTTTCGGGACTTCCGGCAAGTTATCCTCCTTTTCAACTGTAAATACTGAGGCAAAGTAATTGTTTAACATGTCTGCCATTTCTCCATTATCAAAGACAATATCTCCATTTTCATCTTTTAGTGGGCCTACATTGCTCTTGACCACCCGCTTTCCCTTTATTTCAGTTTAGTTTAGAGATACAGCACTGAAACAGGCCCTTCGGCCCACCGAGTCTGTGCCGACCATCAACCACACATTTATACTAATCCTACACTAATTCCATGTTCCTACCACATCCCCACCTGTCCCTATATTTCCCTACCACCTACCTATACTAGGGGCAATTTATAATGGCCAATTTACCTATCAACCTGCAAGTCTTTGGCATGTGGGAGGAAACCGGAGCAACCGGAGGAAACCCACGCAGACACAGGGAGAACTTGCAAACTCCACAAAGGCAGTACCCGGAATTGAACCCGGGTCGCTGGAGCTGTGAGGCTGCGGTGCTAACCACTGCGCCACTGTGCCGCCCTAATAGGAACAGTTTCTGTTATCCTCCGTGACCTCGTCCTATCTACACGTTCTCAAAGAACAAAGAACAAAGAACAAAGATAATTACAGCACAGGAACAGGCCCTTCGGCCCTCCAAGCCTGCGCCGATCCAGATCCTCTCTCTAAACATGTCGCCTATTTTCTAAGGTTCTGTATCTCTTTTCTTCCTGCCCATTCATGTATCTGTCTAGATACATCTTAAAAGACTCCATCGTGCCCGCATCTACCACCTCCGCTGGCAATGCGTTCCAGGTGCCCACCACCCTCTGCGTAAAGAACTTTCCACGCATATCCCCCCTAAACTTTTCCCCTTTCACTTTGAACTCGTGTCCTCTAGTAATTGAAACCCCCACTCTGGGAAAAAGCCTCTTGCTATCCACCCTGTCTATACCTCTCATGATTTTGTACACCTCAATCAGGTCCCCCCTCAACCTCCGTCTTTCTAATGAAAATAATCCTAATCTGCTCAACCTCTCTTCATAGCTAGCGCCCTCCATACCAGGCAACATCCTGGTGAACCTCCTCTGCACCCTCTCCAAAGCATCCACATCCTTTTGATAATGTGGCGACCAGAACTGTACGCAGTATTCCAAATGTGGCCGAACCAAAGTCCTATACAACTGTAACATGACCTGCCAACTCTTGTACTCAATGCCCCGTCCGATGAAGGAAAGCATGCCGTATGCCTTCTTGACCACTCTATTTACCTGCGTTGCCACCTTCAGGGAACAGTGGACCTGAACACCCAAATCTCTCTGGACATCAATTTTCCCCAGGACTTTTCCATTTACTGTATAGTTCACTCTTGAATTGGATCTTCCAAAATGCATCACCTCGCATTTGCCCTGATTGAACTCCATCTGCCATTTCTCTGCCCAACTCTCCAATCTATCTATATTCTGCTGTATTCTCTGACAGTCCCCTTCACTATCTGCTACTCCACCAATCTTAGTGTCGTCTGCAAATTTGCTAATCAGTCCACCTATACTTTCCTCCAAATCATTAATGTATATCACAAACAACAGTGGTCCCAGCACGGATCCCTGTGGAACACCACTGGTCACACGTCTCCATTTTGAGAAACTCCCTTCTACTGCTACTCTCTGTCTCCTGTTGCCCAGCCAGTTCTTTATCCATCTAGCTAGTACACCTTGGACCCCAAGCGCCTTCACTTTCTCCATCAGCCTGCCATGGGGAACCTTATCAAACGCCTTACTGAAGTCCATGTATATGACATCGACAGCCCTTCCCTCATCAATCAACTTTGTCACTTCCTCAAAGAATTCTATTAAGTTGGTAAGACATGACCTTCCCTGCACAAAACCATGTTGCCTATCACTGATGAGCCCATTTTCTTCCAAATGGGAATAGATCCTATCCCTCAGTATCTTCTCCAGCAGCTTCCCTACCACTGACGTCAGGCTCACCGGTCTATAATTACCTGGATTATCCCTGCTACCCTTCTTAAACAAGGGGACAACATTAGCAATTCTCCAGTCCTCCGGGACCTCACCCGTGTTTAAGGATGCTGCAAAGATATCTGTTAAGGCCCCAGCTATTTCCTCTCTCGCTTCCCTCAGTAACCTGGGATAGATCCCATCCGGACCTGGGGACTTGTCCACCTTAATGCCCGTTAGAATACCCAACACTTCCTCCCTCCTTATGCCGACTTGACCTAGAGTAATCAAACATCTGTTCCTAACCTCAACATCCGTCATGTCCCTCTCCTCGGTGAATACCGATGCAAAGTACTCGTTTAGAATCTCACCCATTTTCTCTGAGTCCAAGCATAACATTCCTCCTTTGTCCTTTAGTGGGCCAATCCTTTCTCTAGTTACCCTCTTTCTCCTTATATATGAATAAAAGGCTTTGGGATTCTCCTTTGTTATCTCTTGCCCCCCCCCCTCCCCCCTTTTTCTTGCTTAAAACCTTTCACATTTCTAATATTTATTTAGAGATACAGCACTGAAACAGGCCCTTCGGCCCACCGAGTCTGTGCCAACCAAGAACCACCCATTTATATTAACCCTACAGTAATCCCATATTCCCTACCACCTACCTACACTAGGGGCAATTTACCTCTCAACCTGCAAGTCTTTGGCTGTGGGAGGAAACCAGAGCACCAGGCGAAAACCCACACTGTCACAGGGAGAACTTGCAAATTCCGCATAGGCAGTACCCAGAATCGAACCCGGATCCCTGGAGCTGTGAGGCTGCGGTGCTAACCACTCTGCCACTGTGCCGTCCATTCTAAATTCCACCATCTGCCGTGGTGGGATTTGAACCCCTGTCCCCAGCTCATTAGCCTGGCCTTTGGCTTACTAGTTCAGTGACATTACCACTACACCACCATCTCCCCCTATAAATTCAAATTCCACCTTCTGCTGTGGTGGGATTCAAACCCATGTCCCCAGATCAATACCCTGGGTCTCTGGGTTACTAGTCCAGCTACGCCACCACCTACCTGTAATGCCTTAAGTCTCTTTAGCTTATTGATTTTGATGTCCCTTGCAAGTTTCCTTTCATAATCTCTTTTAGTAGCTCTTATAAGCTGCTTTGTGCCACTTTGCTGGTCTTTGTATCAATCCCATTCGGCCGGATCTGTGCTGCGTTTTGCATTTTTGTAAGCCCTTTTTTTTTGCTTTATGCTATCCCTAATCTCTTTAGTTGTCCATGGCTGTTTTTTCTGTGAAGTGGAGCTTTTTCCTCTCAGGGGTATATACTCGCTCTGTATTTCGTTAAATGTTTCTTTAAATATTCTCCAGTGTTCTTCAGTCATTTGACCCATTAACAGATCTACCCAGTTTACCGTGGACAGTCTCTGTCTCATCCCGGTAAAGTCAGCCTTACCCAAGTCTAAAATTCTGGTAGCTGATTCATGCTTTTCACTTTCAAATGCTACCTTGAATTTGATCATGTTGTGATCACTATTTGATAAATGTACACGCATAGTTAGGCTACTAATTAAATTTGGCTCATTACTCATAACTAAATCTAATATTGCCTGTCCCCTTGTTACATCTAGGACATATTGCTGTAGGAAACTATCCCAGACACATTCCAGAAATTCACTATCTTTCTGACAGGTACTAGTCTGCCTCTCCCAATCTATGTGTAAGTTAAAATCCCCCATTAATACTACTCTGCATTTGTTACACACTTGCCTAATTTGTGCATTTATACAATCTAACACCTCAGAACTGCTACCGGTGGATCTATACACAACATCTATTACAGTTTAGACCGTTTTCTGTTCCTCAATTCTACCCATAAGGTAGAACTTCCGGCAAGTTATCCTCCTTTTCAACTGTAAATACTGAGGCAAAGTAATTGTTTAACATATCTGCCATTTCCCCATTATCAATGACAATATCTCCATTTTCAGCTTTTAGTGGGCTGACATTGTTACATTAGACTGTGACACTCTTCTACCCCTCAAAAATTCTAAAGCCAAATTGATTCATCAAAAAGTGTTTGCCAGTTGTTAATTGTTGAAATTCATCGCTGGAGAAGGAGCAACAATTTCAACTACTGAATTAGACAATGGACTGTTCTAGAAACTTTTTTTCCCCATCGGACGGCAGTGAGGACTTCAAGCAACCTTGGACTGTTCCACATCTGGCAGGAACGTAAATCTGCAAGGACTCAAATTTTTTCTATTTTAAATTTTGTTTATATCTTAGTAGTGTTTAAGAATTTAGTTTTTCTAATTAAACAGTTAATTTGTTGATTTAAAGACACCTAGTTTGGTTAACTTCATTCGGGGGTTAATAGATGGTACAATTTGGCTGGGCCTTTCTTTAATTTGGAAAGTTTAAAAATGATATGTTAGGCGATCTGTGGAGGGCCAGGATTGAATTAACAGTGCGTTTCTCCCACCACAATCAGAATCGTATATTTTGATTGGGGGCTTTGACTTGAGTGGTCGGTCGTAATAAAAGGGTGTAGAAAAGATTAACAAGAATGGTTCCAGGATTAGAAACTTCAGTAATGAAGATATATTGGAGAAGTTAGGACTGTTTTCCTTGGGGAAGAGAAGGCTGAGAGGAGATTTGATCGAGGTATTCAAAATCATGAGAGGTCTGGACAAAGTAGATCGGAAGAAACTGTCCATTTGTGAAAGGATTGTGAATGAGAGAGCACAGATTTAAAGTAATTGATAAAAGAAGCAAAAGCGATACGAGGAAAAACTTTTTCAAGCAGCGAGTGGTTAAGGTCTGGAATGCACTGCCTGAAAGTATGGTGGAGGCAGATTCAATTGAAGCATTCAAAAGGGAATTAGACTGTTACCTGAAAAGGAAGAATGTGCAGGGCAACGAGGAGAAGGTGGGGGAGTGGCACTAGGTGAATTGCTCATTCAGAGAGCCAGTGCAGACATGATGGGCCAAATGGCCTCCTTCTGCACTGTAACCACTCTGTGATTCTGTGAAATCCTGCCTGTTGACTGACCATCTTTGCATATTCCAGCTGACTGACCATCTTTGCATATGGTGAGAGAGGAAGTATAAAGGAGTTTGATATCTTTGAAAGTGGATAAATCCCCAAGTCCAGATGAAATGTATCCTCGGATGTTAAGAGAAGAGATGGCAGAGACTCTGACCATCATTTTCCAATCCTCTCTAGCTACAAGTGTGGTGCCAGAGGATTAGAGGACAGCTAACATTGCATCATTATTTAAAAAGGCAGAAAGGGATAGACCAAGTAATTACAGACTAGTTAGCCTAACCTCAGTGGGGGGGGAAATGATTGGAAAATGTTCTGAGGGGCAGGATAAATTTAAAAATACACATTAATCAAGGAGAGTCAGCATGGATTTGTTAAGGGAAAGTCATGTCTAACTAACATGATTAAAAAATTTTTGGGTGGGTAACAAGGAGGGTCTATGAAGAGAGTGAAATTGATATGGTATATGAATTTTAGCAAGCCTTTTGACAAGGTCCTACATGGCAGACTGGTCATAAATAAAAGCCCATGGGATCCAAAGCAAAGTGGCAAGTTGGATCTAAAATTGGCTCAGAGGCAGGAAGCAAAGGGTAATGGTCGATGGGTGTTTTTGTGACTGGAAAGCTGTTTCCATTGAGGTTCTGCAGGGCGCTGTACTAGATCCCTTGCTTTTTGTCATATGTATCAATGATTTGGACTTGAATGTAGGGGGTGTGGTTAAGAAGTTTGCAGACTATACACAAATTGGCTGTGTGGTTGATAATGAAGAAAGCTGCAGACTGCAGGAAGATATCAATGGACTAGTGAGGTGGGCGGAAGAGTGGCAAATTGTGTTCAATCCGGGAGAGTGTCAGATAATTCATTTGGTGAAGGCTAACAAAGCAAGGGAATACACAATAAACGTTGGATACTGAGAATTGTAGACAAACAAAGGGACCTTGGAGTGCATGTCCACAGATCCCTGAAGGTGGCTGGACAAGTAGATAAGGTGGTCAAGAAGTCATATGGGATGCTTGCCTTTATTAGCTAAGGCATTGAATATAAGAACTGGGAAGTTATGCTGGAACTGTACAAAACACTAGTTAGGCCACAGCTGAAGTACTACGTGCAGTTCTGGTCACTGCTATAGGATTATTGCACTAGAGAGGGTACAGAGGAGATTTAAGAGGATGTTGCCTGGACTGGAAAATTTTAGTTATGAGGAAAGATTAGATAGGCTAAGGTTGTTTTCTTTGGAACAGAGGAGGCTGAGGGGCAACCTAATTGAAGTGTATAAAATTATGAGGGATCTAGATAGAGTGGATAGGAAGGCCCTGTTTCCCTTGATTGAGGGGTCCAAAACCAGAGGCATAGATTTAGGGTAAGAGATAGGAGGTCTAGAGGAGGTTTGAGGGGAAATTGTTTTCACCCAGAGAGTGGTGGGGATGTGGAAATCACAGCCTGAAAGGGTGGTAGAGGCAGAAACCCTCATAACAATTAAAATGTACTTGGAAATGCACTTGAAGTGCTGTAACCTACAAGGATACGGACCAAGAACTGGAAAGTGGGATTAGGCGGGATGGCTGCTTGTCACCCGGCGCGGACATAATGAACCTAATGGTCTCCTTCCACACTGTAAATTTCTATGATTCTATATAAATACTGTGTCTACAACAGCAGGACAGAGATTGGGAATTCTGTGGGGAATAATTCACCTCAGAACTCCCCAAACCTATTCACTATCTGCAAGGAACAAGTCAGGAGTGTGATTGGATATTCTCCACACCTGGATGAATGTATCTCAACACCATCCAGGACAAAACAGACCAATTGATTGACACCTCTTCACTTCAGTGGCCAAGGTTCCTTCGACAGCCCCTTCCAAACCCGAAACCTCTGCCACCTAGAAGGACAAGGGCAGCAGATGCATGGGAGCACGACCACCTGTAAGTTCCACCGGTCATGTATTTGTCCAAGTGCTCAGTCACTCTGTCTCTGATGACAGGTTTGGTGACATTCCCAGACTAATGTTAGACTAAAAAATCTGTAGTAACCTGGTGACAGGGGTGGGTGGGTGTGATCAAATGTGTAGGATTGGGAGCAGGTGGGGGTTAAATGCAGAAAAACTCTGAACTTGTTGGGAAGCCAACTCCAACCTACTAACTTTTGGGTTTTTCTGAGGTGGAACAAGGAGGTGGGCTAGCATTTTAAATATGTTAATGAGGACGAAAGCCTTTGTTTGAACTAGCTTTGCAGATTTTACTGTGGGTGGCCAGGTTTCCCAGGCCTCTGAGAAATCCAGCGGCTGCAGCGAGGTGACGACACCTTCAGGAGAAGATAAGTGCCTTTATAGCACTCCTTGTGAGCCAGGAGTGCTTCCACCCACCCACCGCCCCCCCCCCCCCCCAAGCTCCCCAATCATCAGACCCCACTGCTCCCCTCCTCCCCCCCGTCCCCATCTGTACAAATCCCCAAGGATTGGGCACTTCCCCTCTCCGGGGTCAGGGATTAGGTCTTGCAGCCTGCTATTGATTGCTGACCGGCTGACTGGAAGCCAAGCGTGCTAATCAGCATTTAGGTGGGGAATCTTTCAGGGTCAAAAGACACACACTATGGAGTTAAATATCCAGGCCATGGTTTTACACTTGCCTTACTTCTTAACTAGGGAACAGGAAGTTACAAAGGAACAAAGACAGGCAAAATTAATAGGGAAAACTGTGGCAGATGAAGTACAATGTGAGGAAGTGTGAGGTCATCCACTCTGAAACTGAGAAGGACAAATCAGAATATTTTCTTTAATGGTGAGAAACCAAGAACTTGAGCGTACAGGTACACAAGTCATTGAATACTTCTGCGCACAAAGGTTAGTGAATATCTGGAATTCTCTCCCCTGAAAAGCTGTGTATGCTGGGTCAATTGAAATTGTCAGAATTGAAATCGAAAAATATTTGTTACGTAAGGGTATCCAGCAATATGGAACAAAGTTGGGTCGATCAAGTTGAGGTACAGATCAGCCATGATGTAATTGAATGGCAGAACAAGGTTGAAGGCCTGAATGGCCTGTTCCTATTCCTATTAAAAGGTACACATACAAACATTACTCAACCTAATGGGGCTGATACACAAATAGTTTACGATAAGATTTCTTAACTTGGTAGAAGCAGTCAATCATTTGCCATCGTAAGCAGAAAAATGTAAGAGGCCAGTGACCTACAGAGTTCATTGTAGAAAAATATGAAGTATTACACTTTAGAGAAAAGAATAATAAAAATAAGATTCTTAACAGTGGAAAAATATAGGGAATTAAATTGGATAAGCTGAAAATGGGCATGGGATTCACGGTGCACGATTAATCCCCTGCATTGCACTGCAGGCAAAATGTTAAATTTGTGCTGCCTGTTGATTTCCATGATTGCTGTGTGCAGCCAGCACTGCCTGCACTGTTCATTGGTTGCATGCATCAGCTGGGGGTGGGGGGTGGGTGCGGTGGTGGGTGGTGCATAGGTGGTCAATATCGTGAGTGGCTAGCACAACTTATAGGTAGTCTGCACCTCTTAGAAAGGAGGTGCATTGTAGCTGCTGGAAGTGCTTTTTAAGATTTTTGTCAAGGTGGCTCAACCTGTGAGAGAACATGCACTACAGTTTTCTGATAATGCACTGGATGGCTTTGGTACAAGAGGCAGAAAGCAACAGACAGAGGAGGGCAAGAATCCGTCGAAACATATGCTCATCGGACAGTGGAAAGGTGTAGCAATGAAGGTCAATTCCAGGAGCATGGCGCCAAGAACATAAATACAGTGCAGGAAGAAGTTTACTGAATTAATATGTGAGTTCTGTCTTCAAATGACATATCCTACCAAATGTGACACCAGTCTCATCCACTGCTCAATTCATGACACCCCATCACCCACCTACCAACAATCTCTATCATTCAGTACTCAATCCTTCAATTCATGTGGTTTACCTCACCCTCACGCACTTAGGACTGTTGCAAGCCTCCCATTCACAATTCAGAGCTTTCACGCACAGGGAACTATTTAAGCATGACAGCCATATCACCCAAACATATTCCATGACATATGAATATACGAATTAGGAGCAGAAGTAGGCCATTCGGCCCCTCTAGCCTGCTCCGCCATTCAATAAGATCATGACTGATCTGTTTGTGTTTCGAATTCCACACTCCCATCTACCCCCAATAACCTTTAATTCCCTTGCCTAACAAGAATCTATCTACCGCTGCCTTAAAAATATTCAATGACCCCGCCTGCACCATTTTCTGAGGCAGAGAGTTCCAAAGTCGCACAACCCTCTGAGAGAAAAAATTTCTCCTCATCTCTGTCCTAAAAGGACAACCTCTAATTCTGGACTTATCCACAAGAGGAAATATCATTTCCACATCCACCTTGTCAAGATGGTTCAGGATCTTATAAACTACAATCATGTCTCCCCCTCACTCTTGTAAACTCCAGTGAAAACAAGCCCAGTCTGTACAAGCTTTCCTCATAAAACAACCTACTCATTCCAGATATCAATCTAGTAAACATCCTCTGAACCGTCTCCAATGCATTTACATTCTTCCTTAAATAAGGAGAACAAAACTGCACACAGTATTCGAGATGTAGTCTCATCAATGCCCTGTATAACTGAAGCATAACATTCTTACTTTTATTTTCAATTCCTCTCGTAATAAAGGATAGCATTCCATTAGCCTTCTTTACTACTTGCTGTACCTGCATACTATTTGTGACTCATGCACCACAACACCTAGATCCCTCTGCACCCCGGAACTCTGCAGTCATTCTCTGTTTAAGTAATACTTTTATTCTTCCTGTCAAAGTGAACAACTTCACTTTTTCCTACATTATACTCCATCTGCCAGATTTTTGCCCACTCACTCAACCTATCTATATCGGTCTACAACCTCCTTATGTCCTCTTCACAACATACTTTCCTACCTATCTTTGTGTCATCTGCAAATTTAGCTACCATGCCATCACTCCCGTCATTTAAGTCATTGATATAAATTGTAAAAATTTGAGGCCCCAGCACAGACTCCTGCGGGACTCCACTCGTCACATCCTGCCACTCAGAAAAGGATCCATTTATGTATACTCTCTGTTTTCTGCCAGCCAGCCAATCTTCTATCCTTACATAGAACATAGAACATTACAGCGCAGTACAGGTCCTTCGGCCCTCGATGTTGCGCCGACCTGTGAAACCATCTGACCTAAACTATTCCATTTTCATCCATATGTCTATCCAATGACCACTTAAATGCCCTTAAAGTTGGCAAGTCTACTACTGTTGCAGGCAGGGCGTTCCACGCCCCTACTACTCTCTGAGTAAAGAAACTACCTCTGACATCTGTCCTATATCTATCACCCCTCAACTTAAAGCTATGTCCCCTCGTGTTTGCCATCACCATCCGAGGAAAAAGACTCTCACTATCCACCCTATCTAACCCTCTGATTATCTTATATGTCTCTATTAAGTCACCTCTCCTCCTTCTAATATGTTAAGCCCTATACCATGAACTCCTACTTTGCAGAATAACCTTTTATGTGGCACCTTGTCAGATGCCTTCTGTAAATCCAAGTACAGTATGTCAGCTGGCTCCCCTTTATCCACAGCGCATGTTACTCCTTCAAAGAACTCCAATAAATCGGTTAAACATGATTTCCCTTTCACAAAACCATGCTGACTATTCCCAATTACCTTGAGTTTTTCTAAGTTTCCAGCTATAACCTCCTTAATGATCAATTCTAACACCTTCGCCAGAACGGACTTCAAGCTAACTGGCCTATAGTTACCTGTTTTCTGCCTCCCCCCACCTTCTTGAATAGACAGGTTATATTTGCTACTCTTCAGTCTGATGAAACATTTCCAGAACCCAGCGAATTTTTAAAAATTAACAGCAACGCATCTAATACCTCATTAGCCACCTCATTTAGGACCCTAGGATGAAGTCTGTCAGGACCCGGGGACTTGTCAACCTGCAGCTCCATCAGTTTGCTCAGCACTGCTTCCCTGGTGATTGTAATTTCACCAAGTTCCTCTCTTCTTTCCACCTCCTTATTTACAGCTGTTACTGGAATGTTTTTTGTATCCTCTATAGTGAAGACAGAAGCAAAATATTTGTTAATTTCATCCGCCATTTCCTTATTATCTACTTTTAACTCCCCATTCTCACTCACTAGAGGACCAACACTCACTTTACATACTCTTTTCCTTTTTAAATGCGTGTAGAAACTCTTACTATCCGTTTTTACACTTCTAGCTAGCTACCTCTCATACTTTAATTTCTTTCTGCTGATTAACCTTTTAGTCATTCTCTGCCGTTTTTTATATTCTGACCAATCATCTGACCTGTCTTTCATCTTTGTGCAATTATATGCTTTTTCCTTTTTTGATGCTTTCCATAGCTTTAGTTAACCATGGATGGTGGGTCCTACCCTTAGAATTTTTCTTTATTGTAGGAATATACTTATTCTGAGTATTCTGAAATATTCCCTTAAATGTCTGCCACTGCTTCGCTATTGATCTATCCCCCTAGCCTAGTAGCCCAGTTCACTTCAGTTAGCTCAGCTTTCATGCTCACATAGTTGCCCTTATTTATGTTTAAAATTATAGTCTTGGACCCACTCTGCTCACTTTCAAACTAGATGTAAAATTCAATCATATTGTGGTCGCTGCCACCTGGAGGTGCTTTTACTCTGAGACATTAATTAATCCTGTCACATTACACAATATCAAGTCTGATATAACCTGCTCTCTGGTTGGTTCCAGAACGTGCTGCTGTAAGAAACTATTTTATTATTTTATTTAGAGATACAGCACTGAAACAGGCCCTTCAGCCCACTGAGTCTGTGCCGACCAACAACCACCCATTTATACTAATCCTACATTAACCCCATATTCTCTATCACATCCCCACCATTCTCCTACCACCTACCTGCACTAGGGGCAATTTACAATGGCCAATTTACCTATCAACCTGCAAGTCTTTGGAGGTGGGAGGAAACCGGACCACCCGGCGGAAACCCACGCAGACATGGAGAACTTGCAAACTCCGCACAGGCAGTACCCAGAATCGAACCCGGGTCGCTGGAGCTGTGAGGCTGCGGTGCTAACCACTGCGCCACTGTGCCGCCTATCTCAAAAGCATTCTATGAACTTCTCATCCAGGCTACTATTGCCAATCTGATTTTTCCAGTTTATATGTAGATTAAAATCACCCATGATTATTGCTGTCCCTTCATCACATGCACCCAATATTTCTTCTTGCATACTTCATGCTACATTGTGGTTACCGTTAGGGGGCCTGTAGACCACCCCCACTAATGACTTCTTTCCCCTAATATTCCTCATTTCCACCCAAACTGATTCTACATCCTGATCTCCCAAACCAAGGTCATCTCTAACTATTCCACCAATGCCATCCTTTATTAACAATGCTACCCCTCCACCCTTACCTAGCTTCCCATTCTGCTTGTGGTGAGCAGAGAGGAGAAAGTAAGAAATAAATGCTTACATCATCTGCATCTTGTGAGCCAATTGAGATTGTGGGATGAGGGAGAGGTGGGAAGAGAGATGCAGGATTAGGAATGCTGATACCCTTCAGGGCTGCTAGTGACCACTCACTGACATATTTCCCTCTTTCTTGGCACAGGGCTTTGCACAGACCTTGGGGTCCATCCTTTCAAACATGATACGGGTGGTCTCGTTCAGCAGGAACCCACCGTGATGCAGGTCTGATGGATGATCTCACAGCTTCGAATGCAGCACAAAGCTTCCACCAAACATCTGAGTGCTTAATTGAAGGTTAGCAGTCTTCCATTTACCATGCTGCAGCCACTACAGCCACACCTCATAGGAGCACTAGGAAAGATAAAGGCACACAGAAGACACTAAGAGAATGCAGAAAGTTGATTAGTTTCATTTTGTATGCATATTTAATGAGTGAATTTATAAAACTGGATTGGAATTTACATTTTCTGATGGTCTTTATTTTTATGTTGTCAGAAAGAGAATGATGTGATGGTAAGTGATAGAGGAAAGGTAAGGAGTGTGGGACTACTGTTGGCTGGGGAGGTGCGGTTGAGGTTACTAGTATCGCTCATGAATAATCTGATCATGAAGAGCCTGTGTAGAATAGGGCTGTCTGCATTGAAGCCTCCCTTCCTCCTCCTGTTGCACTTCTTCCTTCTCCTCTACTTCCTCCCTCTTCTGGCAGCTTGTCCTGCTCTGCTTGACCTCTCTTCATTCTCCCAGTCATGTTCAATTGCCAGAGGAAGCCCTACCAGGCCATCTATGCTTAGAAGCAACTTGTTTCAGCCCAAACTTTTAAATCAACAAAAAAGTACTTCAACACCAGCCCTGAAACTATTCAGAATTTGACCATGTATACGAAAGTTCCTAAAATGTGTACAATTGCACCAGCAGCTAGAAGCAATGATCTAGCAACTAACCTTTTCATAGGCCATGATCCATTTAAATAGCACTTGTGGGGTTCCTGCATTCTGCTAAACAACATGTACAGCTGTGCAAAGTTAAGAGAGAGTATTGTCTTGAGTGTGGAGTTGGAAAATGACATGAGTGGCTTCAAATCAGCATTGCTTATTGATTTACGTCATCATCTCATTGCTCTACATGTTGCTGGTGGTCACTAGGCATGCGAGCGTAAACCCCTTTACCAAGACAGCATCTTTCGCAGTTCCCATCAGAAGTGTACCCCCAACTCGTACCCAATTTTCGAGTATTATGAGGCTGTATAGCACCTAAAAAAACAGGCACTGTGCTGCCCAATATAGGCAGCGTAAAGATCCAGCTACAAAATTCTTTAAAATTAAGAGTGAAGGTAGATAAAGCTATAAAATTGGCATATAGAGTTCTGGGTTTTACATAAGAGCATTGAATAAAAAACAAGGGGGTGAGCAAGTGATGTTGACTTAGTACAAGACATCAATTGGAATATGTGGATCTCTGAGCGCCCTCTTATAGGGAAAAGGTCAGAACAATGGAAAAGGCACAGCAAATAGTCATTAGAATGATGTGAGGAACGAGAGGTAATAGTTACAAAGAAAGAGGTGAAAAATAGGAACAGAGAAAGGTATAGATGGAGCAAATTATAGAGTCATAGAGTTATACAGCACAGAAGCAGGCCCTTCGGCCCATCCTGTCTGTGCCGGCCATCAAGCACCTAACTATTCTAATCCCATTTTCTAGCACTTGGCCTGTAGCCTTGTATGCTATGGTGTTTCAAGTGCTCATCTAAATGTTGTGAATCCTGCCTTCAGGCAGTGCGTTCGAGATTCCAATCACCCTCTGGGTGAAAAACTTTTTCCTCAAATCCCCTCTAAACCTCCTGCCCCTTACCTTAAATCTATGCCCCTTGATTATTGACCCCTCCGCTAAGGGAAAAAGTTTCTTCCTATCTAACCTATCAATGCCCCTCATAATTTTGTATTCCTCAATCAGGTCCCCCCTCAGCCTTCTCTGCTCTAAGGAAAACAACCCTAGTCTTTCCAGTCTCTCTTCATAGCTGAAATGCTCCAGCCCAGGCAACATCCTGGTGAATCTCCTCTGCACCCTCTCCAGTGCAATCACATCCTTCCTACAATGTGGCGACCAGAACTGTATACAGTACTCCAGCTGTGACCTCACTAGCATTTTATACAGTTCCATCATAACCTCCCTGTTCATATATTCTATGCCTTGGCTAATAAAGGCAAGTATCCCATATGCCTTCCTAACCACCTTATCTACCTGTGCTGCTGCCTTCAGTGATCTACAGACAAGTATACCAAGATCCCTCTGACACTATGTACTTCCTAGGGTCCTACCATCCGTTGTATATTCCCTTGCCTTGTTAGTCCTCCCAAAATGCATCACCTCACACTTCACAGAATTAAATTCCATTTGCCACTGCTCCGCCCATCTTACCAGCCCATCTATATCGTCCTGTAATCTAAGGCTTTCCTCCTCACTATTTACGACCATCACCAATCTTCGTGTCATCTGCAAACATACTGATCATACCTCCTATATTCACGTCTAAATCATTAATGTAGATTTTTTCAAAAAGTTCTGAGAGGGTAAATAGTGAAAGATTGCTGCCATTTGTTGGTGAATCAGTTTGCTCACAATTGGAAACCGGATTATCACTGGAAGAACAATTTGAAAAGATAGGAGTAGTATTTTCACATGGAGGGTGCGAAATTTGGATCAGTAGCGCCACTGAGGCTGAATGCAGGTGTGTGCTGCAATGCCGGCTGCTTCAGGTGCAGCCCATCTAGCACACCATTCGAAAAGGGTGCTCTGTGAGTGCTGCCAGCAAAAAAACTGGTGAGATCATTACGTCACCCAGACCTACCGGCTGATATGACATCCATTATCTAAATTTGGACCATGCAAGGCCATTCAACAAATTCACATGTTACTCAACAAAAATCAAACAATCATTCAGCTGCAAGATGGGTCCTGCTCCTGCTCTATTTAAAAGATCAGTCAACAAGATGCAGATGACATACTTTTCACTTATTTCAGTGTCAGGCAAACACCCCCACCTGCCATGACTGAGGCACACATGATTTTGCCAGATGAACATTAAAACTTAAAATTGCAAGCCCCTGCTGGAAGGACATTTGCATAGTACCAGACGGTGTTGAGACAAAGGAACCAGCCCCCGCCCCAATACACAGAAGAGACCTGGTCAACCCGGTTGGTCACGTGACCACCTGCTGGCCAACTAGGGGAATTTTAAACTGGTAAAACAGAATTTGAACTCAGAACGCCGTGTGCTCCTGGAACTGAAGCTAGAATTACCTCCTCTCCTGTCTGCCTGCTCATCTCTCAGGGAACTGAATCTTGTGAAGACACATGAACCTCAAAGAGAGAAAAGTTTCCTACATGAACAAGGTTTAAGTAGAATACTGAGCCCCAATGAAAGGCAAGAATTACCTACAAAAGGGCTATACCGTGAGCGTCGCACAGTAACAAGATATTGCCTCAAACTGTTCCACTTTATCTTTTCTTCTCTTTTCTGTCCCCATCTGCATGTGTATATCACATGTGCACGCTAGCGTGGGCGCGTCATATATCCGTGGGCATGAACCGTATTAAGAGTTTAAGTAATTTTAATAAATTTCACTTTTCTTCTTTGAACCAAAGAGAGCCTGCTTGTGCTCATTTCTTTGCCTTATAATTGGAAAGCTGTGAACAAGAATTCACAAAGGGGGAGCTCAAAACACAGTGTGTTTAAAATTAAACCCTGTTACAATAAGACCAGGTGAAGATAGTAAGTAACTGACCCTTAGACACCTTTCTCGCCTAGTCGTAACAGAAATTGGGTACTAGCGTCAGGAATTTTACCCACAGACGAACGAGTGGAATTGGAAGTGGGAAGCTAAATTGTTCCCAATTAAAAGGAGCAAAATATCAATATCTTGTGGTTGTATGTGATTGAATACTAACATGTCTGCAACTGAAGCGAGTAGCTCTTCAAGCCAGAGTGAAGTAACTTGGGATAAGTTAAAAGCACTGTCTATGGAGGAGTTGAGAAAAATGGCTGAGCAGTGTGGGATCACTGTATGTGGTAAGGCTAGGTGGTCTGAACTCCTAAGGCTAGTGGCCAACCATTTTTCCCTTGAATCAGAAGAAGCAGAAGCAGTGTTTGAAACAGAATCCGACAGGGTATTGTTAGCAAAGATACAATTGGAACAAAGGAAACTTGAATTTGAGGAAAGGGAAAAAGAGAGAGAGACAGGATTGGGAGAAAGAGAGAGCCTTCTAAAAGGAACGTGAAGAGAAAGAAAGACAAGAGAAGGAAAGAGAGAGAGCTGAAGCGGCTTGAGTTAACTAGGGGGCGACAGAGTAACCCTAGTGAAAGCATGGCCAATATGGAGGAGCACAATTCAGGACTGGGTCCAAGTTGCTAAAACTCGCTCAATTATTTCCAAAATTCAATGAGGAAGATGTGGAAGTGTTTTTCGTGTCCTTCGAGAAACTGGCAAGGCAGCTAAAATGGCCAGCTGAGACCTGGTCTCTTTTACTGCAAAGCAAACTAACTGGATAAGCCCAAGAGGTTTATTCCTTGCTGCCAGGTGAGAGTTCATCAAATTATGAACTGACCAAAAATGCTATCCTCGGGGCATATGAATTAGCACCCAAAGCCTATCGCCTACAGTTTAGAACCTTCAAGAAGCAAGCTAATCAAACTTATCTGGAGTTTGAAAGAAGTAAGCAGCTGGTTTTTGACCAGTGGCTGAGGGCTTTAAAAATACAACTCAGCTATGAGGCTCTCAGAGAAGTAATTCTGTGAGATAAATTTTAAAACTCTCTCCCATTCTCAAGAAAAACCTATTTAGAGGAGCAACGGGTTCAGGGAGCGCGGCAAGCAGCCCGTTCTGGCTGATGAATTTACTTTAATTTATAAGTTGGTTTCCCAGGGGAGAACCTTTCCTGATTGCCCCCACAAATCCGAAAAGGACAAAGGGTTGGAAGGTGTTCCAGGCAGTCCTGGAAGAGAAAGGAAAGCAGGAGGCACAGGGGGTCCCCCTCCAGCCAAAAAGGAAGGTGCTGTGAGGAAGAGCTTCCATTGCAATAAAGCAGGACATTTAAAAGCTGACTGCTGGAAACTAAAGGGGAAACCGGTAGGGTTAATCAGGGCACACCCGCTCAGTGAAGATGGGACCCTGATGGAAAACACAGAACAAGCTGTGGCTTTAACTGCAGTAAGTGTGCAACCCAGGAAGCTTACTACAGTCAGTGCAGGAAAATTTAATAGGATTCCTGAAGGTTATCAGGGTTTTGTGTTTGAAGGGAAAGTAACCCCATATCCCTTGAGTAGGCCAAGCAAGCTCATAGTAATTCTCAGGGACACAGGGGCCACTAGATCCCTTTTACTGGGAAAAGGCCTGACCTTTCTCCCAGAGAATGCAGTGAACACTAGAATGGTAGTGAATGGTATTGGAGGGCAGTGTATGCCTGTACCAGTACACCGGGTGCACCTGAAGTGTGACCTAGTTTCGGTACCAATGACTGTAGGGATTGTCCCTAGTCTGCCTGTGGATGGGGTTGACCTGCTCCTAGGTAATGATCTGGCAGGGGTGAATGTGGTAGCCCCCCCAGTAATGAAGGAAAGACCGCAAGAGGTCAGAGGTGGCAGGAAACGGTCTCCTGCAGTTTCCGAGTGTGTAGTGGGTCAGACCATGATCAAACCAGCTCCCCCGCAGGAGACTGTATTGGCACTGCAGGCAAATGACCATGAGGTCTGCCTGTCCAAGACTTCCTTTGGAAGGTTAGGAGACACAGGCAATGAATTAAAATGGATTTTCCCTAGCTGAGGCTCAGCGAGCTGACCCAGTATTGCAAGAGTTAGCACAGACTGCCCTGTCTGAAAGTGAAGCAGAGGGAGTCCCTGACTGCTACTATTTAAAGAATGAGGTACTGATGAGGAAATGGAGTTCTCCTCACAGACCTGAGGGCAAGGAGTGGACAGTAGTTCACCAGTTAGTGGTGCCGCAGAGGTATCGGGGAGAAATATTAAGAAGGGCCCATGAGACTACAGTGGCTGTACATGCCGGTATACGAAAGACCAAAATCGGGATAAGACAGCAGTTTGACTGGCCAAAACTCCACAAACATGTGGTGGAGTACTGCAGGAGTTGCCACATGTGCCAGGTTGAGGGGAAACCCCCAACCTACAGTGAAATCTGCACCCCTAAGTCCTGTACTGGTGTTCGGAGGACCCTCCAGCAGAGGGCTTGTGAACTATAAGGGACCTCCGCTGAGAACAAAAGGGGACAGGCAGGCACACGGCTGGCAAAAGTCTAGAACGAGAAGGGGAAAAAGTGACCAAAAGGGCAGGTTCAAGGAAGTCCGGGGAAAATCCTGTATGAGAACCCCTACTGTCCGGTCAACCAACCCCGAAAAATGTGAAAAGTTAGACCCCACATCCTCCTATGTAAATGCAGACTCTAGAAGCACCCCACCAGAGTTGCTAACAGCATTTACAGGAACCGGCAGAGTCAAAGAGAGACCTCTAGGGGGCAGAGAACGTGAAGGTGATGCCTCACCTAGTCAAAGTGTCACAGGAGAATGCAGTTAAGTCTGCACAAATACCTGCAGGTAGGAGTGACCCAGAAAACAAAGGGAAAAGTAACAAAGAATCCTCCCCCACGTTCAGAGTAAAAAGTCTTTGCATGACTCAGAGTTCAGCATAGGCCCGCCCCTACTAACTCTCCTGAAAAAAAAGGAAAATTATAGCAGCCCTGGTACCCAGAACAGACCAGTTTTAATAAGCTTTAAGATTGGTGAATGAATGAGAGAAATGCATGGTTTTCTTTCTGTATCTTATATTTCTCTCAAACTCTGTAATGAAATGCGCCGTTTTCTTCAAATCGCATTTCATTCCCCTGGGTTTGGAGGTGTCCCCCCCCACCTGCCAAGACTGAGGCACACATGATTTCACCACATGAACATTAAAACTTAAAATTGCAAGCCCCTGGCTGGAAGGACATTTGCATAGTTCCAGACGGTGTTGAGACAAAGGAACCAGCCCCCGCCCCAACACACAGAAGAGACCTGGTCAAACCAGTCAGTCACGTGACCACCTGCTGGGAATTTTAAACTGGAAAAACAGAATTTGAACCCATGTGCTCCTGAAGCAAGTATTACCTCCTCTCCTGTCTGCCTGCTCATCTCTCAGGGAACTGAATCTTGTGAAGACACGTGAACCTCAAAGAGTGAAATGTTTCCTACATGACCAAGGTTTAAGCAGAATACTGGGCCCCAACAAAACGCAAGAATTACCTACAAAGGGACTATACCGTGAGCGGTATACACAGTAACAAGATATTGCCTCAAACTGTTCCACTTTATCTTTTCTTCTCTTTTCTGTCCCTATCTGCATGTGTATATCACATGTGCATGCTAGCATGGGCGCATCATATATTCGTAGGCGTGAACTGTATTAGACTTTAAGTAGGTTTAATAAATTTCACCTTTCTTTAAACCAAAGAAAGCCTGTTTGTGTTCATTTCTTTGCCTTATAATTGGAAAGCTGTGAACAAGAATTCACAAAGGGGGAGCTCAAAACACAGTGTGTTTAAAATTAAACCCTGTTACAATAAGACCAGGTGAAGATAGTAACTGACCTTTCGACACCTTTCTCACCTGGTCGTAACATCAGCTGAGACTGAGTTTGTGGAAGTACTGTGCTGTGTGTTTGAAGTTGGTTTTTGAGAGCTGGTGCTTACCAACAGGAAGGACAGAGAAATATCTGGCCCAGGTACGGAGGGAGTGTACCAATGCCTCTTAGTCTGCAACATGACCAGAAAATGGAGCAGAGACTGCAGAGAGGCAAAGCCCTGCAAAGAGGGAGGAGGAGGGTTCTATACAGAAGGCCATACCTAACAAGCGTTTTTCAAGAGCACTTCTTGTACCTATATCTGACCCAGGAGCAGTTCCTTTGGCAACTCAGACTCAACAAGGACCTGGTCACTGAACTGTGCCTCCTCCTTCAAACCAACCTGAAGCCTACAGCAGTGCACAGACAGCCCTGCCAATAGCCATGAAGATCACTGTCACCCTCAATTTTTATGTCCTTCCAGGTGGGAGCAGGCGACATCAGCAACATTTCCCAGTATGCCATCCATCGTAGCATCCAGGAGGCCACAGAGGCCAACTACTCCAGACAAAAGCAATTCATCCTCTTTTTGCTGGGGAGGGACAAGCAGGATGAAAGGGCACGGAGCTTCACCAAGGAGCGGGAGTCCAGATCATGCAGGCCTCTGTTGACTGCACACATGTGGTTCTGCAAGCCTCCCATGTCAATGGGGAGAGGTAAAGAAACTGCAAGGGCTTCCATTCCATAACTGTGCAGTTGATGCATCACCTTGCCAATATCCTCATTTCAGTGAATGCCAACCATTATGGTAGCAGCTGCAATGAATTCATCCTGTGCCAGTCGGCCGTGTCTATCCTCTTCAGGCCTCCTTGAGGAACCAGCGGCTGGCTGAGGCTCTCTATGTGGCTGATGGCACACCACCCACTCACCTCCACCATCACAACAAGAGCAGGGTGGGCCTACCACAAGAGCCAGGGAGCCATTCAGATCATTGATAATAAGATCATAGGAAATAGGAGCAGGAGTAGGCCATTCGGCCCCTCAAGCTTACTCTGCCATTCAATAGGATCATGGCTGATCTGATTGACGCCTTAACTCCACTTTCCTGTCTGCTCCCCATAACCTTTGATTCCCTTGTAGATCAAAAATCTGTCTAACTCAGCCTTGAATATATTCAATGACAGACTCCACTGCCCTCTGGGGAAGAGAATTTCAAAGATTAATGACCCTGTGAGAGAAAAAATTCCTCCTCATCTCCATTTTAAAAGGGAGACCCCTTATTCTGAAACTGTTCTACATTCCCCCACGAGGAGAAACATCATTTCAGGATATACCCTGTCAAGCCCCCTCAGAATCATATATGTTTCTATAAGATCACCTCTCATTCTTCTAAACTCCAATGAGTATAGGTCTAACCTGCTCAACTTTTCTTCATAAGACAACCCTTTCAACCCAGAAATCGGCCTAGTGAACCTTCTCTGAATTGCTCCCAAAGCAAGTATATCCGTCCTTAAGTAGAGACCAAAACTGTACACAGTACTCTAGGTGCAGTCTCACCAATGTCCTGTACATCTGTTGCAACACTTCCTTACTTTTATACTCCATCCCCCTTGCAATAAATGCCAACATTCCATTGCGTTCCTAATTACATGTTGTACCTGCATGCTAACTTTTTGAGATTCATGTACGAGGACACCCTCTCTACCGCAGCATGCAGCAGTCTCTCTATTTAAATAATATTTTGCTTTTCTATTCTTCTCACCAAAGTGGACAACTTCACATTTTCCCACATTATACTCGATCTGCCAACCTATCTATATCTCTTTGGTGACACTGTGTTCTCCTCACAACTTGCTTTCCCACCTATCTTTGTATCATCCACAAATTTGGCTACAATACACTTGGTCCCTTCATCCAAGTCATTAATATAGATTGTAAATAGTTGAGGCCCCAGTACCTATCCCTTTGGTACTCCACAAGTTAGTTTGCCAACCTGAAAATGCCCCATTTATCCTAACTCTCTGTTTCCTGTTAGTTAGCCAATCCTCTAGCCATGCTAATATATTACCCACAAACCATGAGGTCTTATCTTGCGTAGTAACTTTTTATGTGGTACCTTATTGAATGCCTTTTGGAAATCCAAATACACCACATCTACTGGTTCCTCTTCGTCCACCCTGCTTGTCATATCTTCAAAGAACTCTTAATAAATTTGTCAAACAAAATTTCCCTTTCATAAAACCATGTTGACTGCCTGATTACATTATGATTTTCTAAATGACCTGCCACTATTTCCTTAATAATGGATTCTAGCATTTTCCCAATGATAGATGTTAGGCTAACTGGCCTATAGTTTCCTACTTTCTGTCTCGCTCCTTTGTGGAACAGAGGTTACTTTTGCAGTTTTCCGATCCGGAATTACGGGAATTTGGAAGATTCTAACCAATGCATCCACTAGGCTGAATTTAATGGGCCCCCCCAGAGATGGACGGGAGGTGGGGGGCTGGGGCGTAGGGCCCGTGTTCTTCCTGTCACATGGGAATTTAGTTGGGGGTGGGCCGACGACAGCCTTCCTGCCCAGAGGCCACTTGAGGCCCTGAGGTGGCCTATTACTGGCCACTCAGAGGTCTCTTCCTGCCACTGCTGGGATTTAACCAGCAGCAGGGGTCCTCCATCACATTGGGCGGTCGCCCAGTAAAACGAGGCAACCTCTCTTGCAGGCTTGGGTGGGGTCCCTCTTCCGTGGACCATCTGTGGCCTCTCCCCTCCCCTCACTGGGTCCTACCGGTCTGGGCCTGGATCCAAGGCTTCTTGTATTACCAGCAGCGGTCACTGCTCCCAATGGTGCTGCCAATACTACTGAGCTGCCGGCCTTCTAATTGGTCGGCAGTGCTGGGAGGCGAGATCCTGGCGCCAGGCACTTAAGTACCTGAGTGCTGTTAAATTGTGCCGGGGGCCTCCAAAGGGCCGAGGCACGGTTCCCCTCACTTTTTCAGCCCGGCGCTAGGAGCCCGGCCGGTGCAACAAAATTCAACCATTATCTCTGCAGCCACTTCTTTGAAGACCATTAGTTTTCCTAGTACCTTTTCTCTAGGGATCGTGATTGTTTTAAGTTCCCTTAACATCCCTTTTGCCTACTGATTTTCTACTATTCTTGGGATGTTCTTTGTGTCTTCTAAAGACAGATACAAAATACTTGTTCAAAGTCTCTGCCATTTCCTTGTTTCACATTATTAATTCCCCAGTCTCATCCTCTAAGGATGTTAGCCATGGATGGTGCATCCTTCCCATAGAGTCTTTCTTTCTCAATGGAATATATCTTTGGTAAGAGTCATAAAATATCTCCTTAAATGTCTGCCACTACTTATCTACCGTCTTCGCCTATTTTCTGAGTCCACTTTAGCCAACTCTGGCTTCGTACCTTTGTAATTGTCTTTATTTAAGACACTAGTTTCAAACCCAAATTTCTCACCCTCAAACTGAATGTGAAACATATAAGATCCTGAGGGGTCTTGACAGGGTGGATGTGGAAAGGATGTTTCCTCTTGTGGGAGAATCTAGAACTAGGCGTCACTGTTTAAAAATTAGGGGTCGCCCATTTAAGACAGAGATGAGGAGAAATCTTTTCTCTCAGAGGGTCCTGAGTCTTTGGAACTCTCTTCCTCCAACGCAAGCATAGTCTTTGAATATTTTTAAGGCAGAGGTAGATAGATTCTTGATATGCAAGTGGGTGAAAGGTTATTGTGGGTAGGTGGAAATGTGGAGTAATCAGTTCAGTCATGAACTTATTGAATGGCTGAGCAGGCTCGAGGGGCCGAGTGGCCTATTCCTGCTCCTAATTCGTGTGTATGTATCAATCGGCCTGCTGAAACCCTGTGGTTCAAGGGGCTGAATGTGGCATTTCTGGACTCTACTTATCATTACTCAGTGAATGGTGAAGACTGAAAAGCCTACATAATATCCTCAACAGTAGTTTAGTTGATTGAAGCACTGAGATTTACAAGTAGCATGCCTAGCAGACTTTGCCTTTCAACAGCACCCAAAATAGACCAGAATCACCACACATTCCATCAGAACTCTTCCAGATGGAGGAAAATATAATGATTCAAAACATTTACACCTGAGCCTCCCCAAACACTCACTCCTTCTCCTTCAAATGCCTCCCACAAATATATGACCCTCCAAATACGCCCAAAACATTTACTCCTGACCCCCAACACACACTAGTTACCCCCCCGAACCCCTCAAAAAACACTAGCTGCCCCAACCTCCCCACAAACACCAACTAACCCCATCCCGTCCCAAAAAATACCAAATGTCCCCAGCCCTCCAACAAACACTAACTAACCCCCAACCCCCGAACAAACACTAACTGCTCCCAGCCCCACAATAAACACCAACTATCCTCAGGCCCGCTAACAACACCAATTGCACCCCACCCCCCTTAAGTTCCTTAACTATCCCCTCCTTATCAGGGCAAGTTGTTGGACACAGGCTGTAATAACTCATTAGTTCTCAGTGCCTAGAGTTGTACATGTGACCTACGTGAGGCAGCCAACACTTACTGAGTCTAAGATCAGGAAGCTTATTCTGTGACTAGATTACTTCAAAAAGCAGCCAAGAGCAGCAGAAATTCCTGTCTGAACAAAGTAGCCAGGAGTCCCAGGCTGCTGTTCCAAGCAAAGGGCCATCGGTTGAATTTGAACGGTGTGGAGCAGAGATCAAGATGATATCACTTCAAACTTACCAGCATGTTGAAAAAATCCCCGAGACTTCAGAAAGGTGGGGAATTGTGGAGCAACAGTGATGTGCGGATGTTTGCAGGAAAACCAGAGTCTGATGAGCCACTCATGGATAGCCCATCCGGAGCAATGATGGCACGGAGGCTCCTCTCTTCCTCATCCTCCTCCTTTTCAGGAATCCTGCTACCCTGACAAACCTACGTGCCTGTTCCTCCTGCTTCTCTCTGCTTAGCGAGAAGACATTAAAGCCCCTCTCCTTGCGTACAGCGTCTTGGTAACCTCCCAGATGTAGTGCTGCAGTGTGAACTGTGAGATGTCAGTGTTGCTAGCTGAAGCCTGGAAGGATCCTGAAGCATAGAAATTGAGGTCCACGATGACCTTGACAGCCACTCACAGCTCCTTCCTAGCCCTGATCTGTGGCTGCAGTCCCAGTTGAAGAGGTAGCAAAGTTAAGTGACCACCTCCTTGGTGAATTATAGCCCCCTCAGGCACTGCTTCTGGCTGAGTTGGAGGTAGGAAAAGTGCTCTCTGAATACCCTAGGTGGGTACTGACTTCTATTCAGAGCCCACCTCCTCCTCCATCTGGGCATAGCTTTCCCTCTCTGCTGCCTGTGCTCCATCTCCCTATCATACTGCAGCCCTTGAGGGATTGCAACTACAGGCTGCATGAGTGACAGCTAAGCTTTCTGCTCAGAGGCCTTCAAAGCAATGTTCCCTCTAAGCTAGTACTGAATAGTACTGAAGACCTGTGCTCCAGGACTAGCTGCGCCCCTAGCCAAGCTGTTCCAGTTCAGTTACAACACTGGCATCTACTCTGCAATGTGGAAAATTGCCCAGGTATGTCCTGTACACAAAAAGTAGGACAAATCCAACCAGGCCAATTACCACCCCATCAGCCTACTCTCAATCATCAGTAAAGTGACGGAAGGTATTGTCGACAGTGCTATCAAGCAGCACTTGCTTAGCAATAACCTGCTCAGTGACGCTCAGTTTGGGTTCCGCCAGGGCCATTCAGCTCCTGACCTCATTACAGCCTTGGTTCAAATATGGACAAAAGAACTGAACTCAAGAGGTGAGGTGAGAGCCCTAGACATTAAGGCAGCATTTGACCGAGTATAGCATCAAGGAGCCCTAGCAAAACTGAAGTCAATGGGAATCAGGGGGAAAACTCTTCGCTGGTTGGAGTCATACCTACACAAAGGAAGATGGTTGTGTTGTTGGAGGTCAGTCATCTGAGCTCCAGGACATCAGTGCAGGAGTTCCTCAGGATAGTGTCCTAGGCCCAACCATCTTCAGCTGCTTCATCAATGACCTTCCGTCAATCATAAGGTCAGAAGTGCGGATGTTCACTGATGATTGCACAATGTTCAGCACCATTCGCAACTCCTCAGATAATGAAGCAGGCTGTGTGGAAATGCAGCAAGACCTGGACAATATCCAGGCTTGGGCTGATAAGTGGCAAGTAACATTTGTGCCACACAAGTGCCAGGTAATGACCATCTCAAACAAGAGAGAATCTAACCATCTCCCCTTGACATTCAATGGCATTATGATCGCTCAATCCCCCACTATCAATATCCTAGGGGTTCCAATGACCAGCACCTGAACTGGACTAGCCATATAAATACCATAGCTACAAGAGCAGGTCAGAGGCTAGGAATCCTGCAGCGAGGAGTGTGATGGAATACTGTCCACTTGCCTGGATGGGTGCAGCTCCGACAACACTCAAGAAGCTCAACACCATCCAGGTCAAAGCAGCCCACTTGATTAGCACCCCATCCACTACCTTCAACATTTACTCCCTCCACCACCAATGCACAGTGGCAGCAGTGTGTACCATCTACAAGATGCACTGCAGCAATGCACCAACTCACCTCCTGACTCCCCAAAGCCTGACCACCATCTACAAGGCACAAGTCAGGAGTGTGATGGAATACTCTCCACTTGCCTGGATGGGTGCAGCTCCAGCAACACTCAAGAAGCTTGACACCATCCAGGACAAAGCAACCTGCTTGATTGGCACCCCATCTCCAAACATGCACTCCCTCCACCACTGACGCACAGTGGCAACAGTGTGTGCCATCTACAAGATGCACTGCAGCAACGTACCAAGGCTCCTTAGATAGCACCTTCCAAACCCGCGACCTCCACCAACTAGTAGGACAAGGGCAGCAGTGGTTAGCACCGCAGCCTCACAGCTCCAGGGACCCGGGTTCGATTCCGGGTACTGCCTGTGTGGAGTTTGCAAGTTCTCCCTGTGTCTGCGTGGGTTTTCTCCGGGTGCTCCGGTTTCCTCCCACAAGCCAAAAAGACTTGCAGGTTGATAGGTAAATTGGCCATTATAAATTGTCACTAGTATAGGTAGGTGGTAGGGAAATATAGGGACAGGTGGGGATGTTTGGTAGGAATATGGGATTAGTGTAGGATTAGTATAAATGGGTGGTTGATGTTCGGCACAGACTCGGTGGGCCGAAGGGCCTGTTTCAGTGCTGTATCTCTAATCTAATCTAATCTAATCTAAATGCATGGGAACACCACCACCTGCAGGTTCCCCTCCAAGTCACACACCAACCTGACTTGGAACTATATCACTGTTCCTTCACTGTCGCTGGGTCAAAATCCTGGAACTCCCTTCCTAACAGCACTGTGGGATACTTATCCCACATGAATTGCAGTGGTTCAAGAAAGCAGCTCACCACCACCTTCTTAAGTGCAATTAGGGATGGGCAATAGCCAGCGACGCCCACATCCCAGGAACAGAAAAAAGGCTGCATAGGTGCACGGTTGCGCCGCGGTCCAGAACTTACCATGCAGAGGACAAAAAGGCCATACACAGAAGTGATCCCTTTAAGATGTGTGCATGTGTGGCCACATGGCAATCTTAAAGGAACCACGCAGTGCAACAAACGCGCTGCATAAGGCAAAGAGCAATTAGGGGGAACATTGCTTCAAACTACACTCTCAACTCCTTGCGAGGGTGTCTCACCACTTCATTCTGACTCCAACAACTTGTTAGAGTTCCTCCAACAACACAGTATACAGGACCTCTGCACACTCTGAAGCAGCAAAAAAAAGTCAAAAGCGCCTGACCTGAAAGTCCCATGCTGATGCCTTTGAACAAGCTCTAGTTGTGGGGTGGGGGGGGGGCGGCGTGTGGGTGGGGGTGATCCCTTGTGCGGCATGTTCAGCTGTGAGTGTTCAAGAAAAGGTTTTAACAGGATCTGTGCGTCCACGCGGCAGGTCGGGCACCAAATCAACATTAGGTGATGTCGCAATCTGTCCAGTCTACATACTTGCGGCACATGCACAGCACGCCTGCTCTGTCACCTTTTCAAGTTTGGTGATCGACATGGGCCACACCAGAATTGGCCGGGAGTGGATCCACCACCATTTTTAGCCCCTCCCGGCTCTCATAGCATCGAATCCAGGAACACTACAGAGCCAAATTGTCCAACTTGAGCTTTTCAATTGATTCATTTTCAATAAAAAAACGGTTGACACCACCTGTGATTAGCAGCACAAATTGTACGACAATTGTTCCAGAATTAGAATGTTTAAGCCATAATTTCAGCTGCAACATTTAGTAATAGATAATTTTGTAGCTTAAATGAATATGTATGAAATTAAATTTAAATTTAAATGATTGCCTGAGAGTTTTGCAGTACGACACAGAGATCTTATTTCAACAAAGGGAAATGTAACTAATTCTGATTATAATAAAAAGTCCCCAGGACAGCAAACTGAATGAGTCTTGTGATAAAGGAGATTGGATGTTTGATTGAAATGTAAGTTGCACAATGAATTATTGCATAAAGCTGCAGGAGGAAATCGGGTCAATTTATTTTATTCCTGAAGTAAAATAGAATATGTTAATCATCTTAAAACTGTAGCAGCCAGACTTACACTGGCCTCGGGCATCAATTACACTGAATTTGTCACTTTGATAGTGACAGTCGTCGGTGCATCGGGTATTGAGATTGTTGCACTCAAACATGCATGTGGATATATAAATATGTAAGGAGACCAGCTGATCCCCTGTTGCTTTCTTTATCGATAATCTGGAACACAGTTGGGCGGCGCAGTGGTTAGCACTGCAGCCTCACAGCTCTAGGGACCCGGGTTCAATTCTGGGTACTGCCTGTGCGGAGTTTGCAAGTTCTCCCTATGACCGCATGGGTTTTCGCCGGGTGCTCTGGTTTCCTCCCACTGCCAAAGACTTGTAGGTGATAGGTAAATTAGCTATGGTAAATTGCCCCTTGTGTAGGTAGGTGGTAGGGAATATGGGATTACTGTAGGGTTAGTATAAATGGGTGGTTCTTGGTTGGCACAGACTTGGTGGGCCGAAGGGCCTGTTTCAGTGCTGTATCAATAAATTTAGCTACTAATCCAGGCTGTACCTTTTAAGGCTACAGGTCGACTGCTCTCTGTGGGGATGCGGTCTAAATAGGCAAATCCATCTAATTGTAGCTGGCTGTGATCTCTTGAGGTCAACCACAGAGTATTTATACCTGCTTGTAAACTTCAGACACCAGGTCAGTCATTGGCTTTCTCTTTTTATAATTGTTTTCCCACTGTTACAAAGTGTACACATTTTACAGTGTCTGGTCTGAAGTGTGGTGAAAGTACACCAGATGTAAAACTATTTAAGATAAACTTAAATAGCCAGAGGTAACAATGTTGCAAAAGGAGAAATTTTAGGGTGCAAACATGGAAGAGGAATGCATAGCTTCGCTGAAAGAATTTGGTAAGAAGATTATACGTGATCTGTAAACGACTAGGCTGAAGTGTTTGCAACCATCACCAGCCAGAAGTACCGAGTCGATGATCCATCTCGGCCTCCTCCTGAGGTCCCAACCATCACAGATACCACAGCCAAATTGATTCACTCTGCATGATATGGAAAAACAGCCAAGCATACTGGATACAGCAAAGGCTGTGGGCCCTGGCATCCAACTGTAAAGCTGAAGATTTGTGCTCCAGAACTAGCCACGCTCTTAGTCAAGCTGTTCCAGCACAGCAGCAACAAGAGCATAACCCAACAAAGTGGAAAATTGCCCAGCTATGTCCTATCCACAAAAAACAGGAATAATCCAATCTGGCCAATTATCGCCCCATCAGTCTACTCTCAATCATTAGCAAAGTAGTGATGGAAAAGCCATAGACAGTGCTATCAAGTAGCACTTACCAATTAACTGCTCAACAATGCTTAATTAGTATTCTGCCAGGACCACTTGGCTCCAGCCTCATTACAGCCGTGGTGCAAACATGGGCATAACAACTTAATTCGAGAGTTGAGGTGAGAGTGACTGCCCTTGATATCAAGACAGCATTTGACCGTGTGTGACATCAAGGAATCCGAGTAAAATTGAAGTCAATAGGAATCAGGGTAGAAATTCTCCATTGGCTGGAGTCATACCTAGCAGAAAGCAAGATGGTTGTGGTTGTTGGAGGCCAATCATCTCAGTCCCAGGGCATCATGGCAGAAGTTCCTCAGGCCAGAGGCCTAGATCCAACTACTTTTTGCTGCTTCTTCAATGATCTTCCCTCCATCTGAAGTTAGAAATGGGGATGTTCGCTGAAGATTGCACAATGTTCATTTCCATCTGCAACTCCTCAGATAATGAAGCAGTTTGTGCCCATATGTAGCAAGACATGGACAGTATTCAGGCTTGTGCTGATAAGTTGGAAGTAACATTGGCACCACACAAGTGGCAGGCAATGATCATCTCCAATGAGAGAGAATCTAACCACCTCCACTTGATATTTAGAATTCCCGACCATCAATATCCTGAGGGTCACCATTGACAGAAACTCAACTTGATGAGCCACATCAATACTGTAGTTACAAGAGCATGTCAGAGGCTGGGTATTCTACAGAAAGTAGGTCACCTCTTGACTCCCCAAAGCCTTTCCACTATCCAGAAGGTAGAAGTTGGGAGTATCATGGAATACTCTCCACTTGCCTGAATGAGTGCAGCCCCAGCAATACTCAAGAAGCTCAAAATTATCTGAAAAAAGCAACCGGCTTGGTTGGCACCCCATCCACAAGATTGAACATTCACTAACTCCACCACTGGAACACCGTGGCTTCAGTGCATACCATCCACTAGATGCACTGCAGCAACTCGCCAAGGCTTCCTCAACAGCATCATCCAAACCTGCAATCTCCATCACTTAGAAAAACAAGGGCAGCGGCTCGTGGGAACACCACACCTGAAAGTTCCCGCCAAGTCATACACCAACCTGGCTTGGAAATAAATCACCGTTCCATTATTATCACTGGGTCAAAATCCTGGAACTCCCCAGCTAACAACATTACGGGTATACATAGGCCACACAGCAGCAGTTCAAGAAGGTGGCTCACCACCACCTTCTCAAGGGCAGTTACGATGGGCAATAAATACTGGACTTGCCAGCGATGTCTACATCCCAAGAACAAATCATAGAGTCATTACAGCCTGGAAGGAGGCCATTCGGCCCATCGAGGGCATGCTGGCCCTCTATAGGGTAAACCACAGTCCCATTCCCATGCTCTATCCCCATAGCCCTGCAAGTCTAGTTCTCTCAAGTGCCTATCCAAATTCCTTTTGAAATCATTGAACATCTCTTCATCCACCACCCTCATCAACAGCGAGTTCCAGGTCATTACCACTCGCTGTGTAAAAAATGTTTTCATCACATCCCTCCTGTATCTCTTGCTCAAAACTTAAATCTCTATCCCCTAGTCTTTGTACCATCAGCTAGTGGAAACAGCTTTTCTTTGTATAACTTATGCAAACCTGTCATAACCATGTACACCTCTATCAAATCTCTCCTCAACCTCCTTTGCTTCAAGGAGAACTACACCAGCTCCTCCAACCTAACCTTGTAGCTAAAATCCCTCAATCCTGGAACCATTCTGGTAAATCCCCTCTGCATCCTCTCAAGGACCTCCACAACCTCCTTAAACTGTGGTGACCAGAACTGAATGCAGTATTCTAGTTGTGGCGTAACCAGAGCTTTATAAAGGTTCAGCATAACTTCCCTGCTTTTGTACTCAATACCTCAATGTATGAAGCCGAAAGATCCCATATGCTTTGCTAACCAGTCTCTCAATATGTTTTGCCACCTTCAAAGATCTATGCACATGAACCCCCAGGTCCCTCTGTCCCTGCTTTTCTTTAGAACTGTGCATTAAGTATATATTGCCTCTCCCTGTCCCTTCTGCCAAAAAGTATCACCTTACACGTCTGTATTAAATTCCACCCACCACCTGTCTGCCCATTCTATTAGCCTATCTATGTCGGGTTGCAGTCGATTGATAACACCCTCATTGTTTGCCACACCTCCAAGTTTTGTATCATCAGCAAATTTTGAAATTTTACTTTTTGTTCCAATGTGCAAGTCATTTTTTTATATATAATAGATATCTCTCCCCATTAGAGAGACAGTTGATGATGTATAGCTTGAGGGTCACCACTCCTCAAGCGTGGGGCAAGGCAAGAAGGCAGGCCTCCATGAACTACCAAAGCCGGTACGGGGAATATATATATGTAAAATATATCAAAAAAGCAGTGGTCCGAGCACTGCCCCTTGGGGAACACCACTTCTACCAACCTGCAGTCTGAAAAACAACCATTTAACACAACTCGCTGTTTTCTGTTCTTAAGCCATTCAGTTATCCAAGCTAACACTGACCCTCCTATTCGATGAGCCTTGATTTTCTTAACCAGTTTTTTATGTGGTACTTTGTTAAAGTCCATATACATAACATGCACTGCAATTCCTTCATCAACCTTCTCTGTTCATCAAAAAATTCATTTAGATTAGAAAAACAAGATCTACCTTTTTACAAATCCATGCTGGCTCCTTAAAACCTACCTGTTTGACCAAGCTTTTGGTTATGTATCATCATAAATATGGCTCAGTGTTAAATTTTGCTCATGTGAAGTGCTTTGTGACATTTTATTACATTAAAGACGCTACATAACTACAAGTTGTTGTTGCTGTTGTTGGTGGTGTGAGAGGCAGGGCTTTGAGTCATGGGGCACTGAAGTACTAGGGAAGAGTAAGCTGTTCCGTTGTGATGGGCTCCACTTAAACTGGGCTGGTACAATGCGGGAAGGCAGTGGCGTGATGGTAATGTCACTAGATTAGTAACCCAGAGCCCCAGGCTAATGCTGTGGGGACATGGGTTCGAACCCCACCAGGGCAGATGGTGGAATTTGACTTCAATTAATAAATCTGGAATTAAAAAGTGAGTCTAGTGTTGACCATGAAATCATTGTCGATTTTTGTAAAAAGCCCTCTGGTTCACTAATGCCGTTCAGGGAAGGAAATCTGCCGTCCTTACCTGGTCTTACCTTACCTTCCTTACCTTACCTACATGTGACTCCAGACCGACAGCAATGTGGTTGACTCTTAAAGGCCCTCTGAAATGGCCCAGCAAGCCACTCACTCAGTTGTAACAAACCGCTTCAAAGTCTAAGAAAAGGAATGAAACCAGATGGACCACCCGGCATTGACCTAGGCACTGGAAACCACAACCCAGCCTGCCTGTCGACCCTGCAAAGTCCTCCTCACTAACATCTGGGGGCTTGTGCTAAAACTGGGAGAGAAATTGGACTAGTCAAGCAACAGCATTTGCATCCATCTTCAGCCAGAAGTGCCGAGTTGATGATCCATCTCAGCCTCCTCTTGAGGTCCCCAGCATCACAGATGCCAGTTTTTAGCCAATCCAATTCACTCCATGTGATATGAAGAAATGGCTGAAAGCCACTGGATACTGCAAAAACTATGGGCCCTGACAACATTCCAGCAATAGTACATACGAATTAGGAGCAGGAGTAGGCCACTCGGCCCCTCGAGCCTGCTTCGCCATTCAACAAGATCATGGCTGATCATGGACTGAAGACTTGTGCTCCAGAACTAGCCACGCCCCTAGCCAAGTTGTTCCAGTACAGCTACAACATTGGCATTTACCCGGCAATGTGGAAAATTGCCCAGATATGTCCTGTGCACAAAAAGCAGGACAAATCCAACCCAGCCAATTACTGTCCCATCAGTCTACTCTCAATCATCAGCAAAGTGATGGAAGGGGTCATTGATAGTGCTATCAAACAGCAGTTGCTCAGCAATAACCTGCTCACTGACATTCAGTTTGGGTTTCGCCAGGGCCACTCAGCTCCTGACCTCATTTATCCAAACATGGGAAGGTGGTGGCGTAGTCACTGGACTGGTAATCCAGAGCCATTGCAGATGGTGAAATTTGAATTTAAATTAATTCAATTCAATTAATTAAATTTAAAAAAGCTTGTCTAATGGTGACCATGAAACCATTGTCGATTGTTGTAAAAAACCATCACTAATGCCATTAAGGGAAGGAAATCCACGATCCTTACCTGGTCTGGCCTACATGCAACTCCAGACCCACAGGGTTGACTCTCAAATGCCCTCTGAAATGGCCTAGCAAATCACTCAATTCAAGGACAATTAGGGATGGGCAATAAATGCAGGCCGAGTTAGCAATCACCACATCCCACAAACAAATAAAAAAAAGAGCTGAACTCCAGAGGTGAGGTGAGAATGACTGCCCTCGACATCAAGGCAGCATTTGACTGAGTATGGCATCAAGGAGCCCTAGCAAAACTGGAGTGAATGGGTATCGCAGAAAACTCACCGCTGGTTGGAGTCATACCTAGCACAAAGGAAGATGGTTGTGGTTGTTGGAGGTCAATCATCTCAGTCCCAGGACATCACAGCAGGATTTCCTTAGGGTAGTGTCCTAGGCCCAACCATCTTCAGCTGTTTCATCAATGACCTCCCTTCAATCATAAGGTCAGAAGTGGGGATGTTTGCTGATGATTACACAATGTTCCAAAACTATTCGCAACTTCTCAGATACTAAAGCAGCCCATGTCCATATGCAGCAAAACCTGGACAATATCCAGGCTTGGGCTGATAAGTGGCAAGTAACATTTGCGCCACACAAGTGCCAGGCAATGACCATCTCAAACAAGAGAGAATCTAGCTATCTTCCCTTGATGTTCATGGCATTGCCATCGCTGAATCCCCACTATCAACATCCTGAGGGGGGTTACCATTGACCAGAAACTGAAGTGGACCAGCCACATAAATGCTGTGGCTACAAGAGCAGGTCAGAGGCTGGGAATTCTATGGCAGGTAACTCACCTCCTGACTCCCCAGTGCCTGTCCACCATCTACAAGGCACAAGTCAGGAGTGTGATGGAATACTCTTCACTTGCCTGGATGGGTGCAGCTCCAACAACACTCAGGAAGCTCGACACCATCCAGGACAAGAGCAGCCCGCTTGATTGGCACCCACCACCCTCAGCATTCATTCGCTCCACCACTGATGCAGTGGCAGCAGTGTGTACCATATACAAGATGCACTGCATCAACTCACCAAGGCTCCTTCGACAGCACCTTCCAAACCTGCGATTTCTACCATCTAGAAGGGCAAGGGCAGCAGATGCATGGTAACACCACCAGCTGCAAGTTCCCCTCCAAGGCACGCACCATTCTGACTTGGAACAATATCAATGTTCCTTCACTGACAAAATCTTGGAACTCCCTTCCTAACAGCACTGTGGGTGTACTTACACCCTGAGGACTGCAGCGGTTCAAGAAGGCAGCTCACCACCATCTTCTCAAGGGAAATTAGGGATGGGCAATAAATGCTGGCCCCGCAAGCGATGCCCACAACCCACGAATGAATAAATAAGTGCACTGATGAATCGACTAACTAGAATGGGCGGCACAGTGGCGCAGTGGTTAGCACTGCAGCCTCACAGCTCCAGGGACCCGGGTTCGATTCTGGGTACTGCCTGTGTGGAGTTTGCAAGTTCTCCCTGTGTCTGCGTGGGTTTTCTCCGGGTGCTCCGGTTTCCTGCCAAAAGACTTGCAGGTTGATAGGTAAATTGGCCATTATAAATTGTCACTAGTATAGGTAGGTGGTAGGGAAATATAGGGACAGGTGAGGATGTTTGGTAGCAATATGGGATTAGTGTAGGATTCGTATAAATGGGTGGTTGATGGTCGGCACAGACTCGGTGGGCCGAAGGGCCTGTTTCAGTGCTGTATCTCTAATCTAACCTAATCTAAAAATGGTAGGTAGAGCTTTAATCTAATGTGGGGTGGGGGCAGGGTGGTTGGGAGAATTCAGGAAGTGGTAAATTCAAAAGCAGTAAGAGTTATGTCAAGGCTGTAGTGCAGATTAGTGATTTGGGTAAAAATAAGCAGAATGTGTCAGGAAGGGACAGATGGCTTAACAAAGGTAATGGGGCATTAGTGAATAAGGTGACATCAGGGAAAAATAGAAAGAAGTTCAAACTGAAGACATTAGATCTGAATGCATGAAGCATTCACAATAAAATAGATGAATTAATAGCACAGACAGAAATAAATGAGTTTGATCTAAAAGACATTACAGAGACATGGTTGCAGAGTGACCAAGGTTGGGAATTAAGTATTCCAGCTACTTGGCTTTTAGAAGAGATAAGCAAAATGGAAAAGGAGGAGGGGTAGCCCTGATAATTAAGGATGAGATAAAGACAGTAGAGAGAAAGGATATTAGCTCAAAAAATCAAAATGTAGAATCAGTTTGAAATACCAAGGGGTGGAAAATACAGGTAGGAATACTTTCTAGGCTCCCTAACAGTAGTTGTAGTGTTGGGCAGAGTATAAATCTGGAAATTAGAGACACATGTAATAGCAGTAATTTGGTAATCATGGGGAACTTTAATCTTCATATGGACTGGGAAAACCACGTTTGCAGTAATCGTGTGGAGGTCAAGTTCATGGAATCCACTCAAGATAGTTTTTCAGATCAGTATGTCGAGGAGCAACTAGGAAAAAGGCTAGTTTAGATCTCGTACAATGAGACAGGGTTAATTTTATATTGCGTTTGAGAGTGATTTAGTTCAGTATGAACCTAGGGTCTTAAATCTGAACAAATCAAACTATATAAGTATGAAGGTGAGTGGCTAAGGTAGATTGGGAAACAAGATTAAAAGATATGATGGTAGATAAGCAATGGCATGCATTTAAAGAATTAATTTGTAATTCATAATGAATGCACATTCCCTTAAGGAATAGAAATTCCATTGGAAAAATAGTCCAACTGTGGTGAACAAGAGATGTTAAAGATCGTATTAAATAAAAGGAAAAGGCTTATAATGTTGCCAAAAAGAGCACTAAATTGGGCAAACTTTCAAATTCTGCAAATTGATAAAGAAAGAGAAAATAGGATTATGAGAGTGAACTAGCAAGAAACAAAATTAGATTGTAAAAGATTCTATAGTTATATAAAAAGGAAGAGATTAGCAAAATAAACATGGGTCCCTTAGAAGCAGAAACTGTAATGGTGTAGAAGGAAATGGCAGAGACATTGAGGCTGACTTTTACTGGCCTCTCAATGCTACAGGTCGCGGAGTGGGGGCCGGTAAAATGCTGCGGGGAGAGGGCCGCCTCGACCTGCAATGTCACGAAGGGCCCGCCGCATATTATCGGTGGTGGTGGGACCTCGGTGCAGCCCCCTGCCACATGGCAGTGGCACCACAATTAGCATATGGTAAATGGTACTTACCTTTGCTGATTATGCAGCTACCACCTCTCCACTGACACGTACGGATTTTTCGATGAATGGATGGCCGTCACTTGCCGTCCCGTTCACGATTGGAAAAGCCGCGGGTCCACAGAGGCAGAAGGTTTTCAGGGGTCTCTGCATATCTAAAGGGAGGGGGGTGCATTACAGGGGTCTCACTCTGCATTCTTAAAGGGAAGAGAGAGGGGGCATTACAGGGGTCTCACTCTACATTCTTAAAGGGAGGAGTGAGGGGGGCATTACAGGGGTCTCACTCTACATTCTTAAAGGGAGGAGGGAGGGGGGCATTACAGGGGTCTCACTCTGCATACTGGAAGGCAGGAGGGAGGGGGACATTACAGGTGTCTCAATGCATCCTGGAAGGGAGGAGGGAGGGGGACATTACAGGTGTCTCAATGCATACTGGAAGGGAGGGGGGAGGGGGACATTACAGGTGTCGCAATGCATACTGGAAGGGAGGAGAGAGGGGGACATTACAGAGGTCTCACTCTGCATACTGGAAGGGAGAAGGGAGGGGGGGCATTACAGGGGTCTCACTCTGCATTCTTAAAGGGAGGAGGGAGGGGGCATTACAGGAGTCTCAATGCATACTGGAAGGGAGGAGGGAGGGGACATTACGGGGGTCTCACTCTGCATTCTTAAAGGGAGGAGGGAGGGGGCATTACAGGAGTCTCAATGCATACTGGAAGGGAGAGGGGAGGGGGACATTACAGGGGTCTCACTCTGCATACTGGAAGGCAGGAGGGAGGGGGACATTACAGGTGTCTCAATGCATACTGGAAGGGAGGAGGGAGGGGGGCATTACAGGGGTCTCACTCTGCATTCTTGAAGAGAGGAGGGAGGGGGGCATTACAGGTGTCTCAATGCATACTGGAAGGGAGGAGGGAGGGGGGCATTACAGGGGTCTCACTCTGCATTCTTAAAGGGAGGGGGGCATTACAGGGGTCTCACTCTGCATACTGGAAGGGAGGAGGGAGGGGGCATTACAGGGGTCACTCTGCATTCTTAAAGGGAGGGGGCATTACAGGGGTCTCACTCTGCATACGGGAAGGGAGGGGAGGGGGGGCATTACAGGGGTCACTCTGCGTTCTTAAAGGGAGGAGGGAGGGGGCATTACAGGGGTCTCACTGCATACTGGAAGGCAGGAGGGAGGGGGACATTACAGGGGTCTCAATGCATACTGGAAGGGAGGAGAGAGGGGGACATTACAGGGGTCTCACTCTGCATACTGGAAGGGAGGGGGGAGGGGGACATTATAGGTGTCTCAATGCATACTGGAAGGCAGGAGGGAGGGGGACATTACAGGGGTCTCAATGCATACTGGAAGGGAGGAGAGAGGGGGACATTACAGGGGTCTCAGTCTGCATACTGGAAGGGAGGAGAGAGGGGGACATTACAGGGGTCTCACTCTGCATTCTTAAAGGGGGGAGGGAGGGGGCATTACAGGGGTCACTCTGCATTCTTAAAGGGAGGAGGGAGGGGGCATTACAGGGGTCTCACTCTGCATACTGGAAGGCAGGAGGGAGGGGGACATTACAGGGGTCTCACTCTGCATACTGGAAGGGAGGAGAGAGGGGGACATAACAGGGGTCTTACTCTGCATTCTTAAAGGGAGGAGGGAGGGGGGATTACAGGGGTCTCACTCTGTATTCTTAAAGGGAGGAGGGAGGGGGCATTACAAGGGTCTCACTCTGCATTCTTAAAGTGAGGAGGGAGGGGGCATTACAGGAGTCTCAATGCATACTGGAAGGGAGGGGGGAGGGGGACATTACAGGGGTCTCACTGCATTCTTAAAGGGAGGAGGGAGGGGGGATATACAGGGGTCTCACTCTGCATTCTTAAAGGGCAGGGGTCTGGGATTACTGGTGGGAAAGCTCTGCTGGCATGAAAGGAGGTACTGTGTACCGTCCCTCCGTTAGCAGTGTACACTCTGTGTTTGTGAGGGAGAAGTGGCACAGTAGGCACCCTGTGTGTTGGGAGGGTGCCAGAAAGGGCAGGAGCATTAAGGTTTTATGGATGGTGGGGGCAATCAATTCAGTTGGTAGGATCTTGATGTGGTCATGTTGTGCCACGCTGAATGTTGGCCAGAATGGGCAATGCCATGGCATACCACATAGTTGATCCAGGAAAGCAGCTGATGTACCCATCAACACCAATCCCTGCCCTGTTAGGAACCTTAGAATAATTGAAGGGTTCAACTTTATTTATCACATGGAAATAGATATGGCTCATCCTACATTGTGTGATCCTCTGATCATGAGGATCGGTATGCGCAAGAGGCAATATCAACAGGTAGTTGCGATCCACGTAGAGGCCCCCGGTCATGAGCAGCAGCCCCCAAGGGGAGCTCACTATTAGGTTTGCCTGCATCTACTGGCCCCACATGACATGCCACCGGATGTCCACATGAGTGTCAGAGGCGATTGCGCATTTAGAGAGGGCGGTGACATGTCTCTGTGCCATGCTCAAGGATGACCTGCAGCCCATGGGCTCTGGTGAACATCCCATGCTTTGTTCTTCATACTGGCAGCGGTTCTCAAGTCTGACACCTCTGCAGCTTTTTAGGGATCCACCAGAGACCTTGTGGGGTCACACAGTCAGCAGTGCACCGCTGCATCAGAAAGGTCACCAATGCCCTGCACCGGAGGGCCAGTGAGGATGTCCGCTTCAGGACGGACTCTCACAGCCAGGCCCAGAGGGCCATTAGTTCTGGCACCATTGCCAGAGAACCATAGATTATAATGTTCATAGACTGCACTCATGTGGTCATCATGCCTCCCACCAGGCTACCACCTGCAGACGTCACATTAAAGGATCCCTCTCAGTCCAGGTGAAGTTGGTATGTGATCATCGCAGATGCTTGCAGTGAATGTGTGACTGCTTCTCAGGCAGCTGCAACGACACCTGGGTCTTGCGCCAGTCCTGGCTGCCACTGCTGTTCACTGAACTGGCTCAGATGGAGGGGTGGCTTCTTGGAGATAAGGGCTATCCTTTGCAGACATGGCTTCCGACACCAGTGAGAGACCACACCACTGTTGCAGAGGAGAGATACAACGCCAGCCACTGAGCTACATGAGCCACCATTGAGCAGGAGATCGGTATGCTTAAAGAGCGCCTCCAATGCCTGTATGGATAGGGTGATGCCCTGTACTACAGGCTGAAAAGGCCAGCTCCTTTCTTTGCTGCTCTGCACAACTACGCACCCAATAGGGGCCAGGCCTGGCATGATGAGGAGAGATGTCAAAGGATTCCTTCTCGTACTATGAGGACGCTGAGGACCTACAACATGAAAGACACATGGGAGGGCAGATAGCACCCAGGCTCGGCACGCAGGGCTAACAGTGAGGTAGGGATGTACGGAAGTGGCTTATCAGAGAAAGGCTGTCTGCTCCATAGGAGCTGACATGAGCTCTGCAAGCCACACATCACCCTCGCTCACCTGCTGTGCACCAGTCCACATCTACAGCATCCCTGTGTAAACCATTAGAGGCAGCAGCTGACTGAGCCAATGTCCATGTCACTGCATCCGTGGAGACGCTCATGAGTAATGGTGGCATGGCAGTGATGTTATTGCATACATTGGCTCTCCTGAATGGCCAACGGTGCAAAGGGATGTGACATTGGCGCTACATGCTGGCACACATCATTTGCACAGAGAAAAGGACCCACATGCTGGTGAGGAACATTTAGTGTAAGACCTATTTACATTGCTGTGACACCTGTGCATTCCCATTTGTTTCAGTGTATTCTCTGTAAACCTCTGTAATACCTTTTATGGTCTATTTAAGTCTCACGTCCTGGAATGTGCAAATGTACGATTATTCAACCAGGTGTGGCACGCCTACAAGAAGGAATGTTACACTTGAGTGGGAGAAGAGGATCACAACTTCACAGGACACTGGGACACAGCAAAGCGGAAAGTGCGTGGGTCACTCAGCAAGTCAGGCAGCATCTGTGGAGAGAGAAGCAGAGTTAACTTTCAGGTCTGTGAACTTGGACAAGTTAACTCTTGCTTCTCCACAGATGCTGCCTGACCTGCTGGATTTCTGCAGCACTTTCTGCTTTGCTGCCAGATTGACAGCACCCCCACTCTTCAAGCAGTCAGGTAAGTATTCTTTGAAAGCTGTTAGGAAGCAGGTGCTGGGGCACTTAAAATAAAGCCCCAGCACCTGCTGCACAACTGTCAAAACTCTCGCTGAGCCGAATGTCCCACCTCTCCCCGCGTAATATGGGGGGGGGGGCGGCGCGTGGCCTCTATGGAAATGAGCCGCTCGGCAGTGGCTGGCGAATGCGGGTGCACCGCCGGGTTCAAAGGGTGCCGCCGCGGAGCGCAGCACCCCAATAAAATTCAGCCCATTAAGGGGAAAAATTGGATAAGACCAGAAAACAGGCACAGGGAACGCGATGCATGATTTAACCCACACCCATTCGTAGCGATGCAGGCAACATGCAAACTTTGTGCTGCCTGCTAATTTAAATGATAGTGGCGTACAGTCCCATTCTATGATGTTACTGAGTGACTGCAAACCTCAGCAATGCTCGTACCACTTGAAGCTAGCCTGCACTACTTAGAAGCAGCCTAGACCTCTTAAGGGCAAGGTGCGTTTCGGTTACAGCAGGTGCTGCAACTGATTGAAGAAGAATTTATGAGCAGAAAGAGGAGTGGAAATGGTGCAACAGGCCAGAGCGTGTGCCCCAAGGTTCTCCAATGCAGCACTGGAGGTCTTGGTGCAGGAGGTAGACAGGAGGAGAGAGGCTCTCTTCTCTCAGGGAGCTAGGAGGCCTTCCAGACAGACACTACGAATGCAGTGGGAGCAGATAGCCTTTGCGGTAAATCTAGCTCCAAGGACCTCGATGCAGAGCGCAAAATTTTCAATGACCTCAAATGAGTGGTCAAGGTCAGCGAATGCCATATTCTTACAAATGATCCACTAATCTCATACTCTGCTCCTTTCAACATACCCCATTCAATCACCTACCAACAGTCTCAACTCATACCTCACATTCATAGCCTTAGCCCACCCTCACACACTTAGCACTGTGGCAAGCCTCACATTTGCAGCTCACAGCTTGCATGCACTACCAGCTATTCAACTGTGACAGGCACATCACACAAACACATTGCACCACACTCGCTGACACACTTCCCTTCTTTTGCAGGACATGGGGGCGGGCAGCAGCATCTAACCGGTGCGGGACTGGCATAGCTGCCAGTGTCTGGCTTGGTGCAACTTTGGAAAACATGCAAGTAGAGCTCTCCCAAAACAGGTGGGCAGGGCTGTTAATTATGCAAATTTCAGATACCAATATATGGAGCATGCACCAGGAATACTCCATCCATTGGTTTCAGACATAGAAGGGCCTAACCAATGTTCCTTAAAGGAACTGCTGCAGGCCGCTTCAAAACCAGTCACAGAGTCATTACGGCATGGAAGGAGTCCAGTCAGCCCATCAAAACTAGGTGAGTCTTTTGTGTTTTTGTGATTTTTCTTGGGCCACGAGGAGCATGAGTGCTGCTCTGGACTCCACACATGTTTTTTCCAACCTCTCCCACTCAACTGCACCTCACCTCTGCCCAGCTCTCCACCCATTTAACTTCCAACACCTGCTTGGCTCCACAGAAAAACTGCCAGATTTCCCATCGCCCCAATTGATGAATTCCTGTGAACGCTGGTTCAGTGTCTGCCAGAATTATATGGATGAGTTCTGACTGTTAAAATTGACATATTTAACTTCAGGATTTTTATTTGAAATCGCTGTCAAACTTGAATAATGACACAGTTCTTCCAGAATTTCTGCTGTTTCCATTAATAAGTTCATTTAAATGTTTTTGAGTTTAAAAGAAATCTAATAGATGAAAACATTCCCTTCTGAAAACCTTTCCTTTCCCAGTAATTGTCCTCCAGTTATCCGGACACACCAGGATTTCCTTTCTGGTAAACAGTGCCAACATCATTGAAGCCAGTGATCCTGCTGTTTCTTTCTGATAACCTTGCATGGACAGCAACAAACCAGAGGACATAACCTTAGCTCATTTCTTCTTAAGTTTATATATATCATTCTTTGGTTTCTGTCCTTGAGAAGGACAAATTGGCTGTATATTATATCAGAATGGCTAAGCAATCACAATATCCTTAAACTGCCCCATCAGCAAACCATTCATACTGATATCTACATCCTTGATACAGGCTTGCTAAATGGCCTCCCTTTGGACAGCACATTATTAGCATATCAGACAATAAAACTTCCAATTATTATGGCTGTGTTAGTTATCTTTTTCACCTCTGGTCTTGCTGTAGTTTGTTTGAAAGTTACATCAGTTGCAACCTTGATCCTCCTTATCCTTTAGGTTAGTTCATAATTACTGAAGTCGTCGACATGGATAGATCGGAAAAGATGCTGCCAGATTGAGAAGTGTCCTCAGCTATAGGGAATTGCCTATTACACTCAAAACTGAAAAGTGATTTTACAAATTAAAAGAAAAATAAAGTGTACTAACAAAATGGAGAATTGAATTATCAAAACAAACATTAAAATTCAATAAATATTTTAAATCTTCCACCTCTTTGGGTGTTTTGTAATTTCCTGTTTGAGGGAAAAAACTTCTTCAATTTTATACGACACCTCCCTTTCCAAAAGAACTCTGAACGTACACATATCAGAATCCCTGCAATGCAATAGTCGCCTTTCATTTTTAGCCTTTGGAGTATCCATAATCCTTCTCTGATGGTTCTGCACAGAGGGGTGAAAGAATCAAGCAAACACTCCAACAAAAAAGCTACTATTATGCATTTGCTCACTTTGACAAAACTTTCTCAATCATAGTTCCCTGGAAAAAATACTTTTCTGTTTTTCCAAACTCACTTTGCCTGAAGCCTCAATGTTTTAAAGAATCTAAAAAATGATAGGATTGGTTTACTTCGCCATAACATTCAATGTGTGTCTGTTTCTATGGTGTTAAGAGGAAAAGGGAAACAGTCCCAGAATTTTACACTTGTGCAACCCAAAATGCAAATAACTATCAATAGATAGAGTAAACAGTCCAGAGGATATCCACCCAATACCTGAGAGTCGTCAGGAAGATGGGACACATGCTTGTGTGAGCCCCTTGCCCCTATCTTTGATAGTTCACTGTACTTTGGGACAGTTCAGTTAGACTCAAAGGAGGCCACTGTAGTCTCAATCTTTAAAATAGGAGATAAGATGGACCCAGGCAACTCTAGGCCCAGTGGCGCAGTGGTTAGCACCGCAGCCTCACAGCTCCAGTGACCCGGGTTCAAATCTGGGTACTGCCTGTGTGGAGTTTGCAAGTTCTCCCTGTGTCTGCGTGGGTTTCCTCCAGGTGCTCCGGTTTCCTCCCACAGCCAAAAGACTTGCAGGTTGATAGGTGAATTGGTCATTATAAATTGCCAATAGTATAGGTAGGTGGTAGGGGAATATAGGGACAGGTGAGGATGTGGTAGGAATATGGGATTAGTGCAGGATTAGTATAGATGGGTGGTTAATGGTCGGCACAGACTCGGTGGGCCGAAGGGCCTGTTTCAGTGCTGTATCTCTAAATCTAAAAAATCTAAAAATCTAAAAAAATCTAGGCCCATCAGTTTGACATAATTAATAGGGAAGATTCTCCAGTAATCATTAGGGATGCAATATATGAATACTTAGATAAAGAGGAACATATTAGGAACACCCAACTTGGCTTCAAAAGAAGGAAGCCATGTCTTACAAATTTGATTATATTTTTTGAAGCTGTCACTAAGATAATAAATGAAGGAAGCCCCCCAGTTGGCATTGTCTGCTGAGACTTCCAAAAAGCTTTTGACAAGGTACTGCATAAGAGGCTACTCAACTAGATTGAAGCCTCTGGTATTAGTGGTAATATATTGAGCTGGATTGGGCACTGGCTGGAAGGCAGAAAGTGCCTACTGATGGATTTGGATCTGTTTGGAGACTGGTCACCAGGGGTGTCCCACAGGGGTCAGTGTTAGGACCTTTGCTCTTTACTATTTTTATTAATGATCCAGATGTAGGAGTTGGGGCACAATCTGCAAGTTGGCAGATGATACGACGATTTGTGCGAGTGTTAGGACTGCAAACGATGCTGAACAATTTCAGGTTAATCTTAATGCAGTGGGGATTGCACTTGTGATTGGCAAATGATGTTTAACTTGGAAAGATGGCATGTTATGCATGTGGGTAGGGTGAATGCTGACAGACAAGCAACCTTCAGGGAAAAGCATTAAAGGAGGTGGAGAAGGAAAGAGATCTGGAAGTTCTAGTGCAGAAATTTTAAAGGTTCATGAGCAATGCTTGGAAGTGATAGCCAGAGTGAATAGGGTGTTGAGTTGCATTTATACGACAATTAACTACAAGACAAAGCATACATTTTTTTCCTTGTACAAAACCATGGTCAGGCCTTAGTTCGGATACTATGTCCTGTTTTGGTTTTCTGACATGGTGGTTGATATTGAGGCTTTGGTATGGGTGCAGAGGAGGGTCTGTAGATTTATTCCTAGTTTGAGGCATTTTAGTTATCAAGGTAATCTAAAAGAGCTGGGACTGTACACTTTAGAGAAGCATAGACATGGTGATCTAATTGAACTTTATAAGATGATGAAAGGAATAGATTGTGTCATGCCCTGTAGAGGCAGGTCCTATTCATAATTTTAAGCGTGGACTATATTCAGCATAGCATCTTCTGAAACTGAATTTTCCTTTTGTTTTAAATGAACCACAATGTATATTAAAAGTGGACATGGGCTGCAAAGATGCCACCAAAGGTCAGCTGACCTTCAGCCTGCATGTGCAAAAACTGACTCACTGTTTCTAAAGGACAAAAGGATGCCTTGCAGACTAAGAGGTGTCATCAACACCCATCCTGAAACCATCGGGAGACATTCCTGAATTGGATAGGTTTCTCTTGAAACAAAGAAGGTGATTGTTTTTACCCTCCTCAGATTGAATGTTATTCGACAATAAACCAGGATGGGGCTAATCAACCTAGACTGCTACCATATTTGGAAAAGGAACTATGAGAAGTCACATGGTGAAGCAGCTATGTTGATCTTTTAAAAATCTTTTAAAATACAGACTGCAGGAAAAAGCAGCAAGCAGACAAGGCAGACTGATTGGTGCCTTAAAATAACTGAAAGCTGTAACATCTTAAAATCTCCAAGTCTGTTCGTTTTCAAGTCCACCAGTACAGTAAACCGACCTCCTGATAATAAGACTACAAGCAACTAACATCATGACCTGCTACAAATCTTCAAGAGAATCCTGCACAGACTTCGACATACAACTCCAACTATCGAATCCACCTAACTACACTTCAGGAATGAAATCTTCACTTCTTCACGGGCCCACAACACTTGCCTTTCCCCAAAATGAGCCAAATCACATGACTTATGAACTATTCCTTTGCAATTTGTATAGGTGCACTATCCTTTTAGTGGCTTTCTTGAGCGTGTGTGTGAGTGGTGAGTGAGTGTAGCGTTAGACTTTTGGATTGAACACGTGAATAAAAATAATCCTCTTTATTTAAACCCATGAAAAGCATGCTATTGGTTATTCAACTTGGCCATGCACTCAGGTGGCATGCTAAGCCCCCAGCTGCCAAGAATGAGGCACATTAATTTTGTCATGAACATTGATTTTAAACTGTTACTGGAGTGAGGGAAGGACTTGTTGAACAGATCAGCCGTGGCTGGAAGAGACGTTTGCATATCGACAGACAGTGTTTGGAAGGACAAAGCAGCTATTCCCTGACATTCAACCCAAAATGGACTTTTGATCCCTGGACATTGAAGGTGGGGGAGCTCACATTCCAGGCTGACTGCTAAGATGACCGTATACACAAACGGACATGGTCAAACCAGCTAGTCACATGACTAACCTGCTGGGCAACCTGAGTTTTTTGAATTTGTACAAACAGTTTGGGCCGAAAGTCTGTTTGCCCCTGGACTGAGAAGATCTCTTTCCTGTCTGCTCCCATCGCTTTCTCACAAGCCTGAAGACACATGAACCCCAAGAGAGAAAAGTCTTCTACAGCGAACAAGGTTTAAGAAGAATACTGGCCCCAACGAAAAGCAAGATCTACCTACAATTAAGGACTCTACAGTGAGCTCAAAGAATCGTAACGACAACTCTTCAGACATTGCCTCAAACCTTTCCACTTTATTTTTCTTCTGTTCTTTTCTGTCTCCATTTGCATGTGCATATCACATATGCATGCTAGCGTGGGCGTGTTCTATATCCATAGGCGTCAACCGAATTAGAGTTCAAGTTTAAGTTTAATAAAATTTCACTTTTCTTCTTTCAACCTGAGAAAACCTGTTCTGCTGGTTTCTTTACCTTATAATTGGAAAGCGGTGAAAAAGGACTCACCAAGGGGAGCTGAAAACATGGTGTGTTTAAAAATTCAACCCTGTTACAGTAGACCAGGTGAAGGCTGAAAGGGAACCCTAGACCTCTTTCTCATCTGGTCATAACACAGGGGTTAAGAAACACAGACATCTTCCTTGTCAAACACTGATTATGGACAGTTCTTTCTCAATTCTATCTGTAACAATTATGTTTGACTAGACATCTGTTCTAATTTAAATAGGTTATGGTGGACTGGGGGGGTCACAGTTTTCTGTTGTACATGCTCAGATGTAGGTTAGGTGTCAGGAGGTGGCTCATTTGCTGTAGAATAATGGACCTCTGGAACAGGTTACCGGCTTGTACAGTAGACACTAATTCACTAAATTCCTTCAAACATGAGCTGGATCTATTTCAGGCTGGAGCAGAGATCACTTTGCACAAAAAGTATGTACTGCATATAATTATCAGGCCAGAGAGATCTCCTGAACTAGTTTTGATTGCCAAAGGTGGTTAGGGAGGAATTTCCCAGATTCCATGCCCACCACCCACCCAAAAACTATGTGTTTTCATCTGGTTTTCCTCCTGTCCCAAGAGATCAGATGTTCCTGTCTAGTGCAGAGTGTTGTAATGACGCTTTCCACATTTTCTTGCCTAATACTAAAAGGGTGCCTGGATAACAGATGTCTATGGAAACTTGGCATTAGATGTTGCTAATCTCAGCTAGAGGATATGCAAAGCGGCAGGTTGGTACACAGTTTAATTATTGGGTGACAGCAATTTAGCTTTCCTTTGTGATTGTTCCTAGTTTTTATATCTTCCTGCCTTCTATTGTGAGCAAGCACTGATGTCCAGGTATCTCTCACTCAACTTATTTAAATAAGATGAACATGGTTATATACTTGAATTAATTTTGTTCAAGTTGGCCATATAATGCACACCAGCTTCAGATTCTTTTAATTGAGTCTCTGATGAATATAATTTTGGCCTCTGGTTTGTTGCCTGTCAGTGCAGTTTTATCAGAAATGAACAGCAGGATTAACTTCAATTATGCTGGTAGTGTTCACCAAAAAAAGGAAAAGTTTGTATGGCTGAATAACGGGAGGACAGTTAAGTTTCTCAAGAGGAATGAGCTGAATTTGAATCAATTGGAAAGTTGGCTCTGGGCCTGGGTGCTTTAGCTTCATGGTGGCCCCCTGACAGCCACAATGTAGATACAGGCAGACAAACTGAGATCTGCAAGCTAAAATCCTTAGTCTGCTGTCCAGATATCCTTGTTCACTTCTTTGAAATGGAGCCTGGTTTCTTTGAAGAATATCCCAAGTAAAAATCACCTTTCCCCTCTAGACATGCAAACATGTTATCAATTTTATAATCCAAGAAGATAAACAGCAGGCCCTTGGCAGTATGTTGGTATCATTTTCTTTTGATGTCTGGCTTGTATTTTTTTTAATTCTTTCATGGGATGTGAGCATTGCTGGCAAGACCAGCATTTTTTGCCCATCCCTAATTGCCCTTGACAACTGAGTAGCTTGCTAGACCATTTCAGAGGGCAATTAAGAGTCAACCACATTGCCCTGGGCCTGGAGTCACATGTAGACCAGACTAGGTAAGGATGGCAGATTGCTTTCCCTAAAGGACACTAGTGAACCAGATGGGTTTTTATGACACTTGATGATAGTTTCATGACACTATTACTGAGACTAGCTTTCAATTCCAGTTTTTTTTAATTAATTAAACTTATTCATTAATTGAATTTAAATTCCACCAGCTGGTATGGCAAGATTTGAACTCATATCCCCAGGGCATTGGCGTGGGCCTCTGGATTACTAGTTCAGTGGCATTACCACTACACCACCATCTCCCCCCAAATAGCTTGATTCCAATAGCAACCCAAATATGCCTGACAGGCATCTGTAAGTTCTGTATGCATTTAATGCTTTATAGACATTAGGAACCTTTTCATGTCACTTAATTAATAGATATGGGCGAACATTTTCACTGAGGGAACAAACTGGGTTAGATGTCCTCCTTTGTAAATGTACTTATGGGCAGTTAGTATATTGTCTTTCTCCTGACAAAGGCAAACAAAACAGCTGATAGAGACAATTTTACAGTTTAAAGCATGGCAAAGCTCTGCTTTTGTCACCACTATATCAATTCCATTTTATTTTGACTGTTATTCCCATTCCTACTATTTTCTCATTCTTTCCTGAAGGTGCTGACTCTTGCTAGACTGCAACTTTATGGATAATGCCCAGCAGCTACACATATAAACCCAGACAGTGAGTGTCGCAGGCTATTCAACTGTGAAAGATATGACATTGACAGCTGAACCCCTCAATACACTCACAAATAAATCATCTCTGGATAGTAATCAGGAGCAGGAACCCTGGTTGTTTTTTTTAGTTTCATAACCCAATTTCAAAAGGCCGATTGTAATTTGCCTTCTGTTACTCCAGTTCAAATCAGCTAACTTGGCTTATGGAACCTGTGACTTTCTTTGTCTCACTGTCTCAATTCCAAACTGTGTAGTGCCATTGCTAATTAAACCACCAAGGAAAGCCATTCTGAATGTTAAAAAAACGTGAAGTTATTTCAGTACCTTCCGGTTCTTTTATGTGAAGTAGTTTTCAGCTCTAGATTTTATCATCTTGAGTCTCCTTCGTTAGGATTACAGTTAGAAATTCTAGAATGCCATATCTGTATTTTTAATAACTTTTCCAGCTGCTTGACTTTCTGCTACTTGGCCTGTCATAAGAATAAAAAGTATTGTCAGTGCAAGGATGCAACCTTAGCCTTGACCACAAGAACAGGAGAAAAAAATCTCCCACTTTCGTACCTTTGTGAAGTCCCACCTAAAAGGGCTGGATTTATTTCTCCCCCAGGCATTGGGGTCCGTGGCGGCAGGGCCTGAAGATGCCTCCGGGAGAGGGCCGCCACGCACCCCGCGCCAGGAGGGCCCGGCTTGATATTGCCAGCGATGCCCGCTCGGCGATGGGACCCCTATTTCAATACTTAAATTAATTAAAATGAATGCATACATGATACTTACGCCGCCGCCTCATATCCTGCTGCGATCTTTGGCCCAGTGGCTGGTACTCCTGCGCCTTCGGATCCCTGCCAGGGGAAATGAGGTGTCACATTGGTGGAGAGAGGGGAGGAGGTAAGCTTATCAATGCAGGAAGTGGGTGAATGGGGTCAAAGTAACATCATGGGTATAGGGGATGGTGGTAAGGGTTGATAATGCAATTTGGAGGGGGTGGGGGGGAGGTCAGACGGACAAGGTAAGTGTTTTCGGGAGGGAGAGGGCAAATAATTAATTTACCTGTTATTGGGGGTGTGGGAGAGGGGCGGAAGTAATGTCTTTATTTATTTTTATTTTCTTTATCTTTAAATATTTAAATTTCCTGGTAGGGCTGACAGCCCTTTAAAAATGGCGTTTGCGCCTGCACACAGGGAGCTGACGCCATTTCCACTGATCGACAGCCAGCCCTCTCCATGTGATTGGGGGGGGGGGGGGAAGGTAGCCCACCCCTGCTATTTAAATGAGCTGCCGCATGGAAGATTGCCGCAGTCGAAGCACAGGCCGACGTTTTTTTTTTCACCGGCGGCGGGCATAGATGATTCAGCCCAAGATATCTTTACAGTCAAAGTGCCAATGCCAGTGTTGAGTAGAAACTGGAAATAGCAGGACAGTCAGCACTTGTAAGAGAAAAAGATAAGCTAGCTTTTCTGGTGGAAGCCCTTTCTCAAAAATGGTACTTGTCAGTTAAAAACATAAAATTAGACAGTTCCCAGTAACTTTTTCTAGAAAGTAAAACAGGAAATTTAAATAATAAAAATAGGGAAAGTTGGAAATAAACAGGATTTAAAAGAAAGAAAGACTTGCATTGGACATCCCAAAGTGCTTTATAACCAATTGTTTGGCCAGGTGGGTGATGGCATAGATGGTTTCCACTGTTCACCTCTGAACTGACACTGACAGTGTTATTTTAAATTATTGTTTCAGCCCTTGTGTTTTGTTGGCCAAATAAACAAATAATGACAGGTTTTCTCATAAATTTAAAACAGAAGATTAAATATTTATTGAACAATATTCATCATCCGAAATGTTTGCAACATCACCCATGCACGCATTCATTCTCACAAGCACACTCAAGAAGAGATAGAAGGTACAGGGTAAGAGGTGTTAAGAGTTCAAGGTGTAAAAGTCTGTTGTTACAGGAGATATCTGTGGGTGCTCTCAGAAGGTGAGTTTTAAAGTTGCAGGCCTTTTGCTGGTTGTCTTGTATTTGCTGGGTTGCTGAAGACTTCTAGCGCTTCAGTTTGCAGATGGTGCCGATTTTCTTAGTTCAGTTTTCACTGGTGGAGGTGTTGTTTCAAAGACACTGTCTTTTCTCTGCTGCAGTTGGCTTTCAACTTGTTTCAGCCGGAGTCAAATGTTAGCTGGAACTGATCTTTCCCTCTCTCTTTCACAGCCTTATGCTGGAATTCAAGATGGCTTTCGATGTTAACCGTATGGTTGGAGACCAGACCTGATGTTGATGACTGATGCTGTGAACTGGGAAAGACTCTTCTGTTCTTGAAATACGATTACCTTTAAAGGTGAACTCATGAGTGTTAGTTTAGACTATGTGACATTAGGTTTCAGTTCCTAATGGGCTATATAATAGCTTTTGATGGCCCCATTTTGATAATTTGAGGGTTGTTCAAACTCTATTGTGATGAAGGGTAGCTGGAGACATAGAGTCTAGGACTGTCTTTGTTTAGTTCATTTTATACATAGCTCACATCCATGTGTGATAAGCTGACTCATTTCCATGTAGATGAGGTTAATTGGTTTTAGTTCCAGTAGACGTAGATATGTATTTTAGTGCAGATGGTGGTATGGGTCAGGTGACCTGTCCTCCATTTTGTTGAAAGCAAATGTACCAGTCTTTTTACAATTGTTCTAATTTTTATAATTCTTCAGTTTGGTTCTATATTTTCGTTGCTGCACTTCTCGTCAGTGTGACACAATGAAGTACTTTTGAAGTGTAGTCACTGTAGGAAACACAGCAGCCAACTTGTGCACAGCAAAATCCAACAAACAGCATTGTGGGTGTGAGCTTTCACCAGCACTAGCCAATAAATAGTAATAGGTTTTAGTAACTGTTTGTATGATATATAAGAGGTTGCCATTCAACAACTCCTAGAAAACATGGGGGGAGAACATGGAAAAGATCTGAAAACAAGTCCAGGGATCCACACCCATTCACTGTGTTGCAGACAGCACTGTAAATATATGCTGCTGGCTCTTTTAAATGATTTCTGCATGTAGATAGTGCTACTCACACTGTTCATTGGCTGCATATGCCTGATATCATGTCTGGTGCTACTTAAAGGCAGCCTGCACCTCTTAAAGAGGTGGTGCATTGTGACTGCAGCAAATGGTGGAGCTTTTTGCAAAACTGAATCAGAGCTGTGATACTTAGAGCAACAGCTTAACATGCAAGAGAATGTACACCAAGGTTTTCAGACAATGTACTTGAGGCCTTGGGGAGAGAGGTGGAAAGGAGAGATGTCTGCTCTCCATAGTGGGACACAGGAGGTCCTCCAGACATATGGAGAATTTTATGCTGGCGGTGGGGGTCTCGACTTCAGGGGAAACCGACACTGAGATCTCCGTGTTGCCCCTTTTCTTGCAGAGCCCAGAAAATGAGTGTTAAATACAAGGCTGAAGCATTTTCAATCATCTTTGACCAGAAGTGCAGAGTGGATGATCCATCTCGGCCTCCTTCTGAGGTCTCTACCATCATTAAAGCCAGTCTTCAGCCAATTCGATTCACTCCATGCAGACTATGAGCCTCAGCAACATCCCAGCTGAAGTGCTTAAGACTTGTGCTCCAGAACTAGTTGTGCCTCTAGCCAAGCTGTTCTAGTACGACACTGGCATCTACAAAGTGAAAAATTACCCAGGTATGTCTTGTCCACAAAAAGCAGGACAAGTCCATTCTGGCCAATTACCATCCCTTCAGTCTATACTCAATCAGCAAAGTATTGGAAGGTATCGGAGACAGTACTTACTCACTAATAACCTGCTCACCGACGTTCAGTTCGGGTACTGCCAGGACCACTTGCCTCCAGACCTTATTACCGTCTTAGTCCAAACATGAAAAATGAGCTGAATTCCAGAGGTGAGGTGAGAATGACTGTCTTTGATATCAAGGCAGAATTTGGCCAAGAGTGGCCTCAAGGAACCTGAGTAAAATTGAAGTCAATATGAAACAGGTGGAAAACTCTCCATTGGCTAGAGTCACAAAGTGGAATGATCTCCGCTTGCCTGAATGAGTGCAGCTCCAACAACACTCAAGAAGATCGGGATCATCCAGGAGCTTCCTCCTCCATTAGTTGTTTAATTATCCACCACCATTCATGACTGGATGCAGCAGGACTGCAGAACTTTGATCTGATCCGTCGGGTATGGAATTGCTTAGCTTTGTCTCTAGCATGTGGCTTCCACTTTTTAATATATGTGTAGTCTTCTTTTGCAGATTTAACAGATTGGCACCTCATTTTCAGGTACGCTTGGTGCTGCTCCTGGCATGCTCTTCCACACTTTTCATTGAACCAGGGCTGGTCCCCTGGCTTGAAGGTAGTGGTAGAGTGAGGGATATGCCAGGCCATGAGGTTACAGATTGTGGTGAAATACAAATGTTCTGCTGCTAATGACCCACATGGATGCCCATTTGGCACGGTTGTAGTTCCAAACAACACAATAACAGGTATTCTCAGTATGAAGACAGGACTTTGTCTTCACAAACTCTGTGCGCGGGTCACTGCTACCATCCTATCTGTCATGATCAGATGAACCCACGACAGGTAGATTGGTGAGGACGAGGTCAAGTAGGTTTTCCCCTCATGTTGGTTCTCTCACCACCTTCCAAATGCCCAGTCCGGCAGCTATGTCCTTCAGGACGGCCAGCCTGGGCAATAGTGGTGCTACCTAGCCACCCTTGGTGATGGAAATTGAATTCCCCCACATAGAGTGCATTCTGTGCCCTTGCTTCCCTCAGTGCATCTTCCAAGTGGTGTTCAGCATGGAGGAGTCCTCATTCATCAGCTGAGGGTGGGCAGTAGGGGGTAATCGGCCAGAGGTTTCCTTGGCCATATTTGACCTATTGCCATGAGATTTCATGAGGTCCAGAATCAATGTTGAGAACGTCCGGTGCCACTCCCTCCCAACTGTATTCAGCTGTGCCACCACTTTTGGTAGGTCTGTCCTGCTAGTGGGACAGGACATATCCAGGGATGGAGATGAATGAACCTAGGGCACTAGCTGAAAAGTATGATTATGTGACTATGCCAATGTCAGACAGTTGCTTGACTTGTCTGTGGGACAGCTCTCCCAATTTTGGCACAAGTCTCCAGATGTTAGTAAGGAAGACTTTGCTTGGTTGGCTGGGCTGGGTGTGCCTTTGTCATCTCTGAATGCTCAGCAGAAAGCTGTTTTAACTCATCTTGCGCTGATCCACAGACTGCCCTGGATATTGAGGTACTCAGGCAGCGTGAACTCTCATTCCCAGATTCCCAGAGAGAGTGTTAATGACAGAATATTGAACAGCTCATTTCTGTCATTTCTGCTCAATTATCTTTGACTTTCACCACACCATTAGCACTCCCTTTGCCTTTGTCCCATGACATCTTTGTCATTTAGTCTCTCCTGCCCTCTGCCCTATTACACCCCTTCCTTTTTGTTCTCTACCCCCCAACTCCCACTTCACTGGCTTAAAACCTATTACATTTCTAACATTTGCCAGTTCTGATGAAAGGTCACAGACCTGAAATGTTAACTCTACTTCTCTCTGCACAGATGCTGTTAGACCTGCTGAGTATTTCCAGCACTTTCTGTTTTTATTTCAGATTTCCAGCATCCGCAGTATTTTGCTTTTATTCCAGAAAATATAGGGTTGGGAGTGTAGGAAGTTGGGTCCTCAACCTTCTTCCCATTAACAATGTGCATGGGAGCGACCCATTCTGAAGTAGTTCTTTCATCTCATGATGATTGATAGCACAAGTGATATCATTCTCTTCAATTTCTTTCGATATACCAGGCCACAATACTGAATGTCTTGCCCTGGCTCTACACTTTGTTATTCCCAAATGTCCTTGGTATAATCTCTCCAAGATCTCTAAGAACTAATAACTAACATCTCATCTCTCATTGTAGGCCAACAACTCATCAGCAATGCGTAGATGACACCTCTGTTTGTAATACTGCCTTAGAACAGGGTTATGTGACATGTACACATGTACACATATTCAAGAAATATTCCCTGATTACTGCACATACTTGGTCTGTTTTCTCCACATCCCTGATCTCACTCAGTTTCTGAGCTGTAGCAGGTGATGTTGTTGTCATCGTCAAAGCAAAAACTTACACTTCTTCAGGAAACAAAATATCTTCTTCTTCAGGTCCTGCTGATGAAATACATGATAAAATGTCTGCTGTGATCTGCTGTTTCCCTGGAACATATTCAGTTTTCTCATCAAATCTCATCAGTCTTATTCTAAACCTCTATACTCTTGGAGGTAATTTCGCAAGTTCCTTTGTATTTAATAGAGTAACCAACAGTTTATAATCTGTTTCAGTTTTGAATTGAAATCCTAAGGCATTATCTGAAAATGTTTCACATGCCCAAGTTGCTGCCAACACTTCCCTTTCCATGACTGCCTATCACTGCTTCATTTCTGTTAACGACCAAGAATCAAAACATACAGGTCTGCATCTCTCATCTCTCTGCACTTGAAATAGGACCACTCCAAATCCCCTTGATGGTGCTACGATGGTGGGTAGCTAACACTTCTTATGATCCTAGCATGTTCTCGATTTTCTCAGAGGATTCTGGTTAGGCTTCTTTCCAACACCAAACATTGTCGTTTTCCAATAACTGTCGTAATGGCTCGTTGATCATGGCTAAATTCGGTAGAAATTTGCCTATTTGATTCACCATTCCCATAAGCCTTTGAAGCTCTGTAATGTTTTTAGGCTCTGGGAAGCCCTTTATCACTTTTGTCTTTTATGGATCTGCTCCAATACTGGACCAATCAATTACATGTCCAAGAAATCTTACCATTGGCTGTGAAAAAGCACATTTCTTGTTCAATGTGAGACCTGCTTCTTCCAATGTCCGTATTACTGCACTCACTCTTGAATGTGTTCCTTCTGATTGGCTCCATGGATTAATACGTCATCCATGTGGCAGATGATCCCTTCTAATCCTTCCAGGATTCTCAACATCGTGCTTTGAAAGATTTCCAGTGCTGACAGAATTCTGAATGGTAATCTGTTAAAACAAAATGATGTTATAAATGTTGATAAGAGCTTAGATTCCTCATCCATGGTACTTGCCAAAATCCACTGTTAGTGTCCAATTTGGTGAAAATTGTGCTTTTCCCTGGCTTTGCCAAACTCTTGTCTTATAAGGATAAGAGTAGTCCTTGGGTGAAGGTGCTAAATTGGGGGAAGGCTAATTATAACAATATTAGGCAGGAACTGAAGAATTTAAATTGGGGGCGGCTGTTTGAGGGTAAATCAACATCTGACATGTGGGAGTCTTTCAAACGTCAGTTGATTAGAATCCAGGACCAGCATGTTCCTGTGAGGAAGAAGGATAAGTTTGGCAAGTTTCGGGAACCTTGGATAATGCGGGATATTGTGAGCCTCGTCAAAAAGAAAAAGGAAGCGTTCGTAAGGGCTGGAAGGCTAGGAACAGACGAATCCCTTGAGGAATATAAAGACAGTAGGAAGGAACTTAAGCAAGGAGTCAGGAGGGCAACAAGGGGTTATGAGAAGTCATTGGAAAACAGGATTAAGGAAAATCCCAAGGCTTTTTATACGTATATAAAGAGCAAGAGGGTAACCAGGGAAAGGGTTGGCCCACTCAAGGACAGAGAAGGGAATCTATGTGTGGAGCCAGAGGAAATGGGCGAGGTACTAAATGAGTACTTTGCATCAGTATTCACCAAGGAGAGGGACTTGGTGGATGATGAGCCTAGGGAAGGGAGTGTAGATAGTCTGGGTCATCTCATTATCAAAAAGGAGGAGGTGTTGGGTGTCTTGCAAAGCATTAAGGTAGATAAGTCCCCAGGGCCTGATGGGATCTACCCCAGAATGCTGAGGGAGGCAAGGGAAGAAGTTGCTGGGGCCTTGACAGAAATCTTTGCTTCCTCATTGGCTACAGGTGAGATCCCAGAGGACTGGAGAATAGCCAATGTTGTTCCTTTGTTTAAGAAGGGTAGCAAGGATAATCCAGGAAATTATAGGCCAGTGAGCCTTACGTCAGTGGTAGGGAAATTATTAGAGAGGATTCTTCGGGACAGGATTTACTCCCATTTGGAAACAAATGGACTTATTAGCAAGAGGCAGCATGGTGTTGTGAAGGGGAGGTCATGTCTCACTAATTTGATTGAGTTTTTTGAGGAAGTGACAAAGATGATTGATGAAGGAAGGGCAGTGGATGTTATCTATATGGACTTCAGTAAAGGCTTTGACAAGGTCCCTCATGTCAGACTGATACAAAAGGTGAAGTCACACCAGATCAGAGGTGAGCTGGCAAGATGGATACAGAACTGGCTCGGTCATCGAAGACAGAGGGTAGCAGTGGAAGCGTGCTTTTCTGAATGGAGGGATGTGACTAGTGGTGTTCCGCAGGGATCAGTGCTGGGGCCTTTGCTGTTTGTAGTATATATAAATGATTTGGAGGAAAATGTAGCTGGTCTGATTAGTAAGTTTGCGGACGACACAAAGGTTGGTGGAGTTGCAGACAGTGATGAGGATTGTCAGAGGATACAGCAGGATATCGATCGGTTGGAAACTTGGGCGGAGAAATGGCAGATGGGGTTTAATCCCGACAAATGTGAGGTAATGCATTTTGGAAGGTCTAATGCAGGTGGGAAGTATACAGTAAATGGCAGAACCCTTAGGAGTATTGACAGGCAGAGAGATCTGGGCATACAGGTCCACAGGTCACTGAAAGTGGCAACGCGGGTGGATAAGTTAGTCAAGAAGGCATACGGCATGCTTGCCTTCATCGGTCGGGGCATAGAGTATGAAAATTGGCAAGTCATGCTGCAGCTGTACAGAACCTTAGTTAGGCCACACTTAGAATATTGAGTGCAATTCTGGTCGCCACACTACCAGAAGGACGTGGAGGCTTTGGAGAGGGTACAAAAGAGGTTTACTAGGATGTTGCCTGGTCTGGAGGGCATTAGCTATGAGGAGAGGTTGGATAAACTCGGATTGTTTTCACTGGAACGACGGAGGTAGAGGGGCGACATGATAGAGGTTTACAAAGTTATAAGCGGCATGGACAGAGTGGATAGTCAGAAGCTTTTTCCCAGGTTGGAAGAGTCTGTTACTAGGGGACATAGGTTTAAGGTGGGGGGGGGGGCAAAGTTTAGAGGGGATGTGCGAGGCAAGTTCTTTACACAGAGGGTGGTGAGTGCCTGGAACTTGTTGCCGGGGGAGGTGGTGGAAGCAGGTACCATAGAGACGTTTAACAGGCATCTTGACAAATACATGAATAGGATGGGAATAGAGGGATACGGACCCCGGAAGTGCAGAAGGTTTTAGTTTAGGCAGGCATCAAGATCGGCGCAGGCTTGGAGGGCCGAATGGCCTGTTCCTGTGCTGTACTGTTCTTTGTTCTTTGTACTGATGGCACTGCCTTATTCAGTTGTGTGAGGTCAACACAAGTTCGAATGGATTCATTAGGTTTCTTCACTGGAACCATACCTGAGCACCATCCTGTAGGTTTTGTTCCAGGTGAAATGACGCCTTGTTTTGTCATTAATTTTATTTTGTTTTTACCTTTCTCTGTTAGTGGATGTGGACCTTTCCAAGGTGTGTACAAACACACTGGCTCTGCAGCTTTTCTCAGTGTGATGTGGTATGCTGTTTTTAACTTCCCCAGTCCTCTAAATAATTTTGGAAATTCAGCTCTAAAATCTCTAGGCTGCTTTTCTGTACATTTGAGCTCTTCTACTCTACATATTAGTTGTCAGTTTATGCAAGACTTTCTGCTTAGGAGTGAACAATTTAGATTTTTGATTCCAAATAGGTCACAGGAATTTCTTTTCCCCGGTAACTCAATATTGTTTTCAACTCTCCTGTTACCTTTAACTTGATGCCCCCCGGCCCATATAATTTTTTACCTCTTGGTTTGAAACATTTCTTTTTCAGCCATGGTTCTGTGTCTGATAGTACTGAAACTGCTGCTCCAGTGTCCAGTTGAAAATTAGTCTTGTTACCTTCCATGAGAATTTCTGCCGTCCAGCAATTCTCACTTGTTCCTTGCATTTCCCCTAAAAAAGGTATTTCAACACTTTGTACATCCTGTACTCCATTAACTTTTTTATTTACTCTGGATTTCCATTTAATTTTTTTCCAGCACTGTTTTTTACTGTGACACAGTGACTGAAAGTGTCCCCTCATTTTGCATAAGAAACACCCTGCTTCTCTGAAATAAAAGCAAAATACTGTGGATGCTGGAAATCTGAAATAAAAACAGAAAGTACTGGAAATATTCAGCAGGTCTGGCAGCATCTGTGGAGAGAGAAGCAGAGTTAACATTTCAGGTCTGTGACCTTTCATCAGAATAGTTCAGTTCTGATGAAAAGTCACTGACCTGAAATGTTAACTGTGCTTCTTTCTCCACAGATGCTGCCAGACCTGCTGAGTATTTCCAGTACTTTCTGTTTTAACTACACTACTCTGGCTGGGCAGTTTTCTTGCCGGGGCCTCACTCAGCCATACCTACTGCAATTAGTTGCTGCTGCCTCTAGATGCTCTTCCCACATTTCCTGTCTTTGACCGCCATTTTCCCTTTCATTTTCTTTACGTTTTCAGTGGAGTCTACTACTCTCGAGATCGGACTTTCCCTGTCCCCTCGAACAACGAATCGGTTAAACGTTCTAATCTCTGCCTGCCCGCGCGACTGAATCGCTTTCGTTAATGTGAGATCATCCCTCGGCTGTAGATGATCCGAAAGGGCATTGTCTACTACAACGACCACAATCCTGTCTCTAATCAGCTCTTCCCGTAAGCTGCCGTATTTGCAATCCTCAATGAGTTTATATAAATCATTAATAAATGAATCAATGCTCTCCCCTTTCTGCGGGGTATGCTTATTAAATTTGGCATGCTCAGCAATTACATTTTTCCTTCCATTAAAGTAAGTCTTGGGTGCCTTAATGACTTCTTCATATGTAGCCTTCTCTTCATCTATGCCTTGAGTAATGAGGATGTCGACTGTACACTCCCCCACGCATACATAGTGTATAATGCAAATAGTGTATTGACCTGCTCCTTGTCTGGCTTCTGCAAGAGACTCGTGCAGTATGATACCTTGCAAACCTCTAGACCCATTTTGGCCACGCCTTGGCTTGATTCTGTCCTGCTACTTTTTTGAGGTTTTCCAGTAAGGACAATGATTTTTCCATCTTTTCTTCAGTTTACCACTGCCACCATATAATATTCAGATAACTATTAAGGCTTAGTACAGAATATCGAAGAGTCTGACGGTTAAAGTAACAGGAGTTTATTTACACATGTTTTGCAGCTAAGGCTTCCACTTGCACTCTACACGAGTTCTGTACAGATTCTATTACATCACTTCCTGTGATGATGCTCACAGTCTATTTACGTACTCTGCCCAGTAACAATCCTATATTATATTATACTACACCGACAAGATGTAAAATCAGAAGTAAAGTATTTTCTGAACTGGATGCCTGTCAGTTGGATAATGATGAGGGTTTGAACCTTCTATTAGAGTTCTTAGATGTAATCTACAGGAAAGACAATCTGTTACATGCATATGAGGCATGGTCAGAATTTGACAGACTTTGGAAAACAGATGAACATCCTATTAAAGAATATATCATGGACTTTAACAGATTGTATAAAAGATTGACAAAATTCAATCTGGGAATCCCTGGATCAGTGCAAGCAATTAAATCACTGGACTGTGCTAAGGTGTCTCATATGGACAGGCAACTCATTCTAACTGGTGTCCAGTTTACAGAGAAAGAGACCCTATGAGATCAGATGTCTGCTGCCTTAAAAAAATTTCTGGGGAAATAGTTATTTCCTTCAGCCTTCATGCAACAGTTGAAATATTTGTGGTGACACAAAGAATGGAAGACTTAATGATTACCAGATGTCATCATGACCCAGATACGCAGGCGTCAATACAACAGAAGGATTAAAGCCTGGCGGAGTGAGGATGAATACGTCTTTAGCGTATCAGGCCGTTACAGCAAAAGACAAAATTAGAATGAAAATAATGGATGAATGAATCCCAGGAATGCCCAGGAACAGTTAATAGGTGCTTCAGGGGTGATTCAAAGTATTACGTAGAAAACTGCCCAAAGCAAAGAGGCAAGGTCCTCGAAATGACAGATGACAAAGAGAGTTTGAGAAAGAGGATGAAGCTATTGATGAGTCCGAACAAATTATACTGGTCACAAGGAGTGATAGTCCTGTGATGAATGTGTTAGCCGTCGATTCCTTTAACTGTGCAGTACTAGACGGTACTGGTACTTCAACATTATGTGGGGCAGATTGGTTAAAATGTTATCTTGATTCAATAAATAGTGAGGATCAATGCAAGGTTAAGGAATATAAAAGTAATATTTGTTTTAGGTTTGGTGATGACAATACATTGAGGTCACCAAAGAAAGTTTTATTTCTATGTAAAAAAAAGCTGGAGTAAGCTGCTTTATAAGTACTGATGTAGTCTCTAGTGAGGTACCTATGCTGTTGAATAAACCTTCTATGAAAAAGGCCCAAATGAAACTTGGCATGGAGCATGATAAGGCAATGATTTTGGAGTTGATCTGCAGTTTACCTAGTCAGAACATTATTGTATCCCTTTAACAAAACCTGATGTTACTCATCAGAATGTTGGAGAAGTATTAATGGCATCGGGTGATAAGAATCAGTGAGAGAAAAATAGCAAATTGTCTTAAAATTACACAGACAATTTGCTCACCCTACTTTTCAAAGATTAAAAATCCTGCTAAAGAATGATGGCGTGGTTGATGAAGAGTATAGGCAGCTAACAAAAGAGATTAGTGAGAATTATGAAATCTGTAAAAAGTATCAGAGGACACTGCCACATCCTATTGTAAGCCTTCCATTGATGTGTGACATTAACCAGATGATTGCTATGGATCAAAGGTATGGGACAAAGTCAAAAATATTTTAATTCTGCATTTTGTAGACTTAGTGACCAGCTTTAGTATTTCTACAATAATATATAGTAAGAACAAAAGGGTTATTATGGACAAAATCACGGAGAAATGGTCAGGGACCAAACTTGGGACACCAGCGAAGTTTCTGACTGATAATGGAGGAGAATTTGCCAATGACGAGTTCAGAGACATGTGTGAATTTATTTTATTCATTCGGGGGATGTGGGCATTGCTGGCTAGGCCAGCATTTATTGCCCATCTCTAATTGCCCTTGAGAAGGTGGTGGTGAGCTGCCTTCTTGAACCGCTGCAGTCCATGTTGGATAGGTACACCCACAGTGCGGTTAGGAAGGGAGTTCCAGGATTTTGACCCAGCGACAGTGAAGGAATGGCAATATAGTTCCAAAACAGGATGGTGTGTGGCTTGGAGGGGAACTTGCAGGTGGTGATGTTCCCATGCATCTGCTGCCCTTGTCCTTCTTGGTGGTAGAGGTCACCGGTTTGGAAGGTGCTGTCGAAAATATGAATATCATAGTGATGCATACCATCGCTGAAAATCCTTTCAGCCATGGATTTTGTGAAAGGAATCATGTGATGATTGATGAAATGCTGCATAAAGTTTTAGCTGATCGACCAAACTGCAGATTGACAACTACACTGGCATGGGCAGTTCATGCAAAGAATCAATCCAGGTGGTTGGAGGGTATAGTCCCTGTCAATTCGTTTATGAGTGAAATCCCAAATTGCCTTCTGTTCTTTGCAATAATCCTGTACTAGAAGGTTATATGTTCAATTAGTTCATTTTTTTCTGTACATTTAAATGCTTTATAAGCGGAGAGACAAGCTTTCATCAAGGCTGAAATCTCTGAGAAAATTCTGAGAGCACTGAAGCATTGTAAAAGACCGAGTCTTTTGAGACAGACTTCTAATCAGGAGATTTAGTATACTACAAAAGAGAGGGTCACAGAGAATGGAAGTGATCTGTTGAGGTAATAGTTGTGATGGTAAAACAATACTTATCTAACATGGCAATCAAACTGTTAAGGCTCATTACTCATGATTAATCAGAATTAATTATGAAATTTTGAACTCTGAGTAGCTGATACCTCCTTGTACCTCCTCGTCCTCTCTCTTCACAAGAGCTACCTCTCTCTGCAGTCTCTGCTCTATTTCTTGGTCATGTTGTAGACAAAGAGGCACTGCCACCAAAGTTCCCATATCTAGGTCAGGTATTCCTCTGCCCTCCCTGACTATAAGCACAAGCTCTCAGAAACCGACTCCAAAAACACTCCAGATTACTTCCAGCAACCTTACAATAGGCAAAGTTCTTCAAATTCACCTCACCTGAAAGTTGGGTACCTAGCCCTTTAAATAATGTTAGGGCTGGGCCACTCTTACAGTTGAATGCTTCATCTTTAGTGCGTGACTTACAAAATCATTGTATGTGTCATCCAAATTAAGACAATGGGCATCTATCAGTTGGTTGGTCTGTGTAGCATCAGGATAGCACCAGTTCATTTGCTTCTGGCGCAAGCAGGGGATGATTGCACAAGCAAGGAACACTTGCGCAAGCACCCTTCTAGCTATGGATATGAATTTTGCACCCTTTAACTCTCCCATCAAGACATTTAGTTGTATTTTGCATATGACCTGTGTTTTTGGCTCTATTATATTGCTTATTAGATTGTTCCAAATATTTATTATTCTTTAATTATTTTTTCTTCATATTTGTTTTAAGTTTACTTTTTACAGATTTCCATTTGTATCCTACAATGCTTGGTGCTCTTTCAGGTAATTTTACCACGGCATCATTACAGTCTGTCCTTAATCATCTCTGATTGTAAAGCCAGTTAACCCAACAAGGTGCCACAAGGCAAGGATACAACAATGTGTTTCAAACGAAAGGTCAATGGAATGGCCCAAATTGAAATCCAAGGCACCAGTATTTTCAATATGCAAAAAAGTTGTCTGGGAATGAAGTTAATTGATACCAGCAATGGCCAACACATCAAGATCTCAAGACAAAACTAATGATACAAAAAAATCCTCAATCTTCTCATAAAAATGATTTGATGAAATCCTAGTGGTTGCATGAATGATAATCTCCCATTCCAAATCAGTGATCTCCACATTTAATTCAGACTTTCATCCTCACAAACAGAATCATCTGGAGTATCCCTAAACCCATGATAGATCAATCATCATTTTCGTAGAGAGACGTTCAGTGTAAAACAAAATGGTGCTTTTGGATATATTCAGAAAGGCGCCACTATCTTCACATCTGTCTTCACCCAAGAGAATGAAGAAGTAGATATGGAACTCAGAGAGAGAGACTGTGAGGCTCTTGAGCAAATTGTCATAGGGAGTGACAAGGTATTGGAGGTTTTGGCAGGCTTAAAAGTGGACAAACCTCCAGGTCCGGACGATTTGTGTCCCAGGATGCCGTGGGAGGCGAGGGTGGAGATTGCAGGGGCTCTGACCCAAATTTTTAGTTCCTCTCTGGCCACTGGGGAGGTGCCAGAGGACTGGAGAACAGCTAATGTGGTCCCACTATTTAAGAAAGGTTGTAGAGATAAGCCAGGGAACTATAGACCAGTGAGTCTCACATCAGTGGTAGGGAAACTATTGGAGAAAATTCTGAAGGAGAGAATCTAACTCCACTTGGAGAGGCAAAATTTGATTAGGAATAGTCAGCATGGCTTTGTCAGAGGGAGGTCATGCCTAACAAATTTGATTGAATTTTTTGAGCATGTGACCAGGTGTGTCGATGAGGGTAGTGCAGTTGATGTAGTTTACATGGATTTCAGCAAAGCCTTTGGCAAGGTCCCACATGGGAGACTTATCAAGAAATCAAATGCACATGGGATACAGGGTAACTTGATAAGGTGGATTCAAAATTGGCTTAGCTGTAGGAGACAGAGAGTGATGACAGACGGCTGTTTTAGTGACTGGAAGCCAGTGTCCAGTGTCATACCACAAGGATCTGTGCTGGGTCCCCTATTGTTTGTCATTTATATAAACAACATAGATAACTATGTGGGGGGTAGGATCAGTAAGTTCGCGGATGACACAAAGATTGGCCGAGTGGTTAACAGTGAGGTTGAGTGTCTTGGGTTACAGGAAGATATAGACGGGATGGTCAAATGGGCAGAAAAGTGGCAGATGGATTTTAACCCTGAAAAGTGTGAGGTTATACACTTTGGAAGGAGTAATGTGACACGGAAGTATTCAATGAATGGCCTGACACTGGGAAGTTCCGAGGAACAAAGGGACCTTGGCGTGTTTGTCCATAGATCTCTGAGGGCAGAAGGGTAGGTTAATAGGGTGGTGAAAAAGGCATAGGGGATACTTGCCTTTATCAATCGAGGCATAGATTACAAAAGCAGGGAGGTCATGTTGGAGTTGTATAGAGCTTTGGTAAGACCACAGCTGGAGTACTGTGTGCAATTCTGATCACCACATTTTAGGAAGGATGTGATTGCACTGGAGAGGGTGCAGAGGCGATTCACCAGGATGGTGCCTGGGATGGAACATTTAAGCTATGAAGAGAGGTTGGATAGGCTTGGGTTGTTATCGTTGGAGCAGAGGAGACTGAGGGGTGACCTGATCAAGGTGTACAAGATTATGAGGGGCATGGACAGGGTGGATAGGGAGCAGCTGTTCCCCTTAGTTGAAGGGTCAGTTACTAGGGGACACAAGTTTAAGGCGAGGGGCGGGAGGTTTAAGGGGGATTTGAGGAAGAACATTTTTACCCAGAGGGTGGTGACAGTCTGGAATTCACTGCCTGGGAGGGTGGTAGAGGCAGGTTGCCTCACATCCTTTAAAAAGTACTTGGATGAGCACTTGGCACGTCATAACATTCAAGGCTATGGGCCAAGTGCTGGCAAATGGGATTAGGTAGACAGGTCAGGTGTCTTTAATGCATCGGTGCAGACTTGATGGGCCAAAGGGTCTCCCTGCACTGTATTATTCTGTGATTCTGTGATCTTTGATATGGAACTTAGATTGTAGAAGTGGGAATCAAACCCACTTTAGAATAAAAGCACATAAACTTCAGTACAGAACTGAAGGAGTGCAAGTTTAAACAGAATCCCATCTAGGTGTTCAGAACAGCAGAGTTGTCCTGCTGACCATTTATCCTTCAAGTACCATGACAAAAACAGATAAACTGGTCATTCATTTCATTTCTGTAGTCCACATAATCTGCTTCAAAGTAATTCACTGTACATGAGAGATATGATCCGTTGCTATTCAATGCAACTCTCTTTTTATTGTACATAATCAAAATAAAGTCTTCCTTCAGGAAATGTAAAAGGTATTCCAAAATAAACTGATGTGAACTGCAGTGACCACCATTACCACCAAATGGGAAAAGTCTTCAGCTCAGCATGAGCCTCTCCCATGGATCCAATGCCACTGTCATGTGGCTTTGTCTCTGCATTGCCTTTGATCTGTGTGAGAACAAGGTGAAGGAATACAGTGATGCTCTGGAAGCCTCAATCCATGCACTACACATTCCTATCCATGCTCTCCTTCATGGACTGAAAGACTGATGAGATGCTGGACCAGAGAGCCACAATGTCAACTGTTTGAGCTCCCAGTGAAGCTGTCAAAGCGGTTACCAGAGCCTGCACCATTGTGAGCCCCATTGCAGTGTTCATAGAACTAAGCACTTGCTCTGAGATTGAATGCATGGTCTCAATGCCTTGCTGGATGACTCACACAAAAATATGAAGGGTTTGGATAGGGTAAATAAGGAGAAACTGTTTCCACTGCCAGGTAGGTTAGTAGTCAGAGGGCATTATTTAAGATAATTGACAAAGAACCAGGAAGAAGATGAGGAACTTTTTTAATGCAGTGGATACAGGTGGTGGACTGTGTCAGTGCCGGACCAGTGGAGCATAACAGGCATCCAGCACTAATTTGACCACCCCTCCCCCTGCATGCTTGTTTTCATTTGCGATCAAATTTCTAGGCCTTGATCTCCAAATAGGTCTTTTATAAAGTGGACCAGTGATTTACTGTCCATTTTAACATTCTCATGGGAGCAGCTGGTTCACAGAATAGTGGCAATGAAAGGGTTAGTGCAGACATGTTCTCTCAGTTCTGCACAGGAAGATTGGCACAGTTTCAACAATCAGTCTATCATCCTCAAACTTTAATCCATTCATAGCACAAGAGGAAGGAGGGTGGATCTCGGACTCAATTAAAAATTTCAATGTTTCTCATCTACTGAGCAAACAGGCAAGCACTAAACTTTCTGTTTATAGTCAGAAGATCTGCTCTGTGCTGGTCAGAAATTTCTGTGTCATTTTAGGATCCTGAGTGAGTTTCTTCTGGTGTTGATGATTTGGAATAAATCCTATTTCCTTGTGGTAGGTATCTCTCTTATTTGATTTTTGCAGTATTATTGTTGTTTATAACAACTCACCCACATCAGATATTGCTTCTGTGACTTTCACAGCTGCTGTGCATATGTAACACTGATAATTACCGATGACTCATGACTCACTCCCAACTAGAATTGTTGAGCTTATGTACATTTGTCAACTCTTACAGATGTAGTTTGTGTTCTATATAGAAAGGGAATGGTTTACCCAACGTCTGATACTGAAAAGGTCTGTGCATGTCTCAGTGTCAGTTCCTATATATGTAGCGCACACAAAGGGTAAAGGAAAGTTAGTATTGTAAATGCTGTTAACAGGATTACAATGGGTAGATTTTGAATTTACCATTCAAGGGTAAAACTGATGACGCAGATTGGCTGCCCATTATAGAAATTTTCATTTCTACAGTGGACTCGCCTATGGTGGAGTCATCTTGTTCTGTGCTATTTAGGAGGTTGTTGAAGAGAGGAACGTAGAAAACATGAACTAAAGATTTAAGCACAAGCTTGATGATTTTAACAAACTGAATCCAGTAAACAAATCAGTAACATTGTAAGGAATCCATGCATACTCAGCTATTGGAAGAAATCCAAGCGAAGTCAGCAACTGCCTGGAGTACTAAGATAACTGTGAAAAGAAACATATATTTAAATAAAGATACAAAGGCTGATTCCACGCTCCCAGTGCACAGCAGCACTCACAAGCAGCACATTGCAGGAAATCAAAGCCATAGAGGGAGTTAAAGTAGATGTGTGATGAGTCTTGATTTTAATACAGAGAGGATGTGAGAACGTATCTAGGATGGTATGTTTAGTTCTTAATAGGAACAAGAGCGAACTGCAGAAGAGCAATGACCACCATATAGGACAAAGATAGTCCTGAAAGTTTATGACACAGAAGGTACAGAGAGTACACAAATCTGTAGATTGCAATGTTATCTTCACTGAAAAAAATGACATTCTTGCCCATCCCCCAATCCATTGGCGAAATCTTTTTAGGCACTTAGATCAGTTGTATCTGCGTGCAACTGAGCTTGTTGAAGTTGGAGAGATTGCACACTTACCAAATTTTTGGTGCTTTGACTTTAACAGACTTTTGGTTACTCATCCTTAATAAGCAGTAAAGGTTTAGGATGGGCAGTGCTGGTAGCTGCACTGTACTGGGTGGAGGATGAAGAGCAGCAACAACAGCAGCAGAGCTCTTAACATGCAAGGGGAGCTACAATTGGATCTCTCAGAAGACAGTAGATGAGGGAGTCTGCTCACAGAAGGCCATAACTAGCCAACATGGTATCTTTGTTGAGTGACAGAAGAGACTATACTTGTTCATTCAGTTTGTTGCTGACCTGTACAGCCTCATGTGGGAAAACCTGCTGCCTGCTGGACCAGGGGATCATGTCATGCCAGTGATTGTAAAGGTTACTGCTGCCCTGAACTTCTATGCCTCAGGATCGTTACAGGTTGCTACTGGAGACATCTCAAGGATTTTCCAGTTGGTTGTCCTCAAGTGCATCAAACAAGTAACCAGTGCACTATTTGCCAAGGCAAATTAATACATGCCATTTCTCATGGATGACAACAGTCAAAATGCATAACCTTGAGGTTTGCATCAATGGCAGGCTTCCATTTGGTGCAAGATGTGATTGACTACCCTCATGTTGTCATCATAGTACCTCAGGACTTGCCAGGAAGTTTGTGACACAGATAGACACCAAAGAAAGCATACAGATTTGCGAAATACAATAATGATACAATAAATAATTATATAATCAATATAGAACATAAGAAATAGGAGCAGGAGTTGACTATATGGCCCCTCGAGCCTGCTCTACCATTCAATATGATCATAGCTGATCTTCTGCCTCAACTCCACTTTCCCACCTGCTCCCCATATCCCTTGATTCCCGGAGAAATCAATAATCTATCTATCCCAGCCTTGAATATACTCAATGATGAAGCATCCAATAATCACTAGGGTAGAGAATTCCAAAGATTCACAATTCTCTGAGTGTTGAAATTTCTTCACATCTCAGTCCTAGACAATCGCCCCCTTATCCCCAGTGTTCTCAATTCCCCGGCCAGGGGGAACATCCTTTCAGTGTCTATCCTGTCAAGCCCTTCAGAATCTTCTATGTTTCAATGAGATCACCTCTCATTCTTCTCAACTCCAGAGAGTATGGGCCCAATTTTCTCAGCCTCTCAACATAGGACAATCCTCTCATCCGAGGAACCAATCTAGTGAACCTTGCTTCCAAGGCAAGTATATACTTCTTTAAATATGGAGACCAAAACTGTGCACAGTACTCTAGGTGTGGTCTCACCAAAGCCTTATACAATTGTAACAAGACTTCCTTGTTTTTGTACTCCAGTCCCCTTGCTATAAAAGGCAACATGCCATTTACCTTCCTAATTGCTTGTTGTACCTGCATGCTAACTTTCTGTGTTTCTTGTAAACTTGACACCCAAGTTTCTCTGAACATCAACAGTTAAAAGTTTCACTTTTAAAAAATATTCTGCTTTCTATTCTTACTAATAGACTGAATAACCACTCACTTAACCTGTTTATCTCTTCGCAGCCTCTTTGTGTCCTCCTCGCATCTTACATTCCAACCTAGTTTGTATCGTTAGCAAACTTGGAAACATTATCCTTGGTCTCTTTGTCCAAGTCATTAATATAGAATTATATAGCATCAGCAATACCTAACCCTGCCATCGTCCTTTTCTCATATATGTTACTATTCCCATTATGTAACTTTATTGTTGCTCAGTGCCAAGTTAGATGTGCATGGAACAGACAACTTTTCAAGACAATAATATGGGACAAGATTAATTAGCACTTAGAAAAGTTTAGGCTATTAAATTAAAGACAGCAGTAATTTGTTAAAGGCAAATCGTGTTTGACTAATCTAATCGAGTTCTTTGACACAATAACAGAGGGTTGATGAGGGTAGTGCAGTTGACATTGTTTATCTGGACTTTCAAAAGATGTTTGATAAAGTACCACACAATAGATCTGTTAGCAAAATTAAAGATCATGGAATTAAAGGGACATCTGTAGTGTGGGTACATATTTGACTAAGAAACAGAAAGGTAAGAATAGTGGTGAACAGTTGTTTTTCAGACAGGAAGGAAGGATTCAGTGGTGTTCCCTAGGCAGCAATATTAGGACCACTTCTCTTTTTGATACATTAACAGCCTAGACTTGAGTATACAAGTCATAATTTCAAAGCTTGCAGGTGACATGAAACTTGGAAATGTAGTAAACAATAAAGAGGGTAATAACAGATTTCAGGAGGAGCTAGATATACAGGTGAAATGGGCTGAAACATGGTAGATGAAATTTAACTTGGAGAAATGTGAAATGATACATTTTGGTAGGAAGAATGAGGAGAGGCAATATAAAATAAATGGTGCAATTTTAAAGTGAGTGCAGGGACAGAGATACCTGGGAGTGTATGTACACAAGTCCTTGAAATTGGAAGGACAAGTTGAGAAGGCTGTTTAAAAAGCGTTTGGGATCCTTAGCTTTATTAATAGGGGCATAGAGTGGAAAAGCAAGGAAGTTATGCTAGACCTTTACAAAACACTTCTTAGGCTTCAGCTGGAGTATTGTGTTCAATTTTGGGTACCACACTTTATGAAAGATGCCAAAGCCTCACAGAAGGTACTGAAGAGATTTACTGGAATGATACCAAGGATGGGGGACTTCAGCTCTGTGAAGAGACTGAAGAAGCTGGAGTTGTTTTCCTCCGAGCAGTGAAGATTCAAAGGGATTTGATAGGAGTGTTCAAAATCATGAATGATTTTGAAAGAGTAAATAAGGCGAAACTATTTACAGTGGCAGAGAAGACAGATTTCAGGTGACTGACAAAAGAACCAGAGGTGACTTGAGGAAATGTTTTTCTCTTGTTTTAATTTGTTCACGGGATGTGAGTGTTGCTAGTAAGGCCAGCATTTATTGCCCGTCCCTAATTGCCCTTGAGATGGTGGTGGTGATCTGCCTTCTTGATCCACTGCAGTCTGTATTGTGTAGGTACTCCCACAGTGTTGTTAAATAATGAATTCCAGGATTTTGACCCAGTGATGTTGAAGGAATGGCAATATATTTCCAGATCAGCTTAGTGTGACTTGGAGGGAAACTTGCAGGTGGTAGTGTTCCCATGTGCCTGCTTCCATGTTCTTCCAGACAGTAGAGGTTGTGGATTTGAAAAGTGCTGTAGAAGAAGCCTTGGTAAGTTGCTGCAGTGCATCTTGTAGATAATACATACTGCAGCCACAATGCACCAGTGGTGGAGGGAGTGAATATTTATGGTGGTAGATAGGTTGCCAATCAAGCGAGCTGCTTTGTTGTGGATGGCGTCAAGCTTTATGAGTGTTGTTGGAGCTGCTCTCAGCCAGGCAATTGGAGAGTATTACATCATATTCCTGATTGTGAATAGTGGAAATGCTTTGCAGAATCAGGAGGTGAGTCACTCGCTGCAGAATACCCAACCTGCTCTTGCAGCTACAGCATTTGTGTCTGACCAGAAACTTAACTGCACCGGTGGTGATCCCCAAGATAAAGATGGTGAGAGTTTGGCATTCGTAATGCCATTGAATGCCAAGAGGAGGTGGTTAGAGGTGGTCATTGCCTGGCACTTGTGTAGCGCTGATGTTACTTGCCACTTATTAGTCCAAACCTGAATGTTGTCCAGGGCTTGCTGAATATGGGCATGGATTGCTTCCTTATCAGAGGAGTAGCGAATGGAACTGAACATTGTGCAATCATCAGCAAACATCTCTACTACTGACCCCATAATGGAGAGAAGGTCACTGATGAAGCACCTGAAAGTGGTTGGGCCTGGAACACTACTCTGAGAAACTCCTGCAGCAATGTCCTGAGGCTGAGATGATTGGCCTCCAACAACCACAACCATCTTCTTTTGAGCTAGATATGACTCCAACCAGTGGAGAGTTTTCCCACTGATACTCCTTGACTTCTATTTTACTCTGGCTCCTCGATGCGCAGTTGTCCAAATGCTGCCTTGATGTCAAGGGCAGTCACTCTCACCTCACCTCTGGCATTCAACACTATTTTCCATGTTTGGACCAAGGCTTTAATGAGGTGTAGAGCCAAGTGATCCTGGCATAACCCAAACTGAGCATTGTTGAGCAGGTTAGTGGTGAATAAGTGCCACTTGATAGCACTGTCGATGACACCTTCCATTATTTTGCTGATGATTGAGCATAGATGGGGCAGTAATTGGCCGGATTGGCTTTGTCCTGCTTTTTGTGGGCAGGATATATCTAGACAATTTGCACTTTATGGGGTACATGCCAGTGTTGTAGCTGTACTGGAACAGCTTGGCTAGGGGCACATCTAGTACTGGTGGCCAGGTCTTCAGCACTACAGCTGGAATGTTATTGGGACCCCGCAGGCTTTTCTTTATACAGTGTGCTCAACTGTTTCTTGATATCATATGGAATGAATCAAATTGGCTGAAGACAGACTTCTGTGATGGTGGGGACCTCAGGAGGAGGCTAAGATGGATCATCCACTCAGCCTTTCTGGCTGAAGATAATTGCAAATGCTTCAGTCTTGTCTTCTGCATTCATGTGCTGGGCTCAGCCATCATTAAGGATGGATCTGTTGATGGAGCTTCTTCTCTCATTAGCTGTTTAATTTTCCACTACTACACACAACTGGATGTGGCAGGACTGCAGAGCGTTTGATCCCCTGGCTTTATGGTAATGGTAGAATAAGGAATATACCAGGCCATGAAGTTACTGTTTGTGTTGCTGTACAATTCTGCTCCTGTTAATGGCTCACAGCATCTCATGGATGCCCAGTTTTGAGTTGTTAGATCTATTCTGAATCTATCCTATTTAGTGCAATGGTAGTGCCACAAGAAAAGATGGAGGGTGTCCTTGTGTAATGATGGGACTTTGTCTCCAAAAGGATTGTGCAGTGGTTACTCCTATCAATGCTGTCATGGACAGATGCATCTGTGGCAGGTAGGTTGGTGAAGACAAGGTCAAGTAGGTTTTTCCCTCGTGTTGGTTCTCTAACCATCCGCCTCAGGCCCAGTCTGGCAGTTATGTCCTTTGGGACTCATTCAGCTTGGTCAGTGGTGGTGCTACTGAGCCAGTCTACATAATGGACTTTGAAGTCCCCACCCAGAGTGCATTTTGTGCCCTTGCTACCCTCAGTGCTTCTTCCAAGTGGTGTTCTATATGGAGGAGCACTGATTCATCAGCTGAGGGAGAGCAGTAGGTGGTAATTAGCAGCAAGTTTCCTTGCCTATGTTTGACCTGAGGCCATGAAACTTCATGGAGTCTGGAGTCAACGTTGGGGACTCCCAGAGCCACTCCTTCCTGACTATATACCACTGTGCTGCCATCGCTGGTGAGTCTCCCCTGCCGGTGGGACAGAACATACCCAGGAATGGTGATGGAGGAGTCTGGAGCATTGGCCGTAGGGTATGATTCTGTAAGTATAGCTACGTCAGGCTGTTGCTTGACTAGCCTCTCCAAATTTTCATGCAACAAGTTATTGTGATCAGGAATCTACTGCCTGAAAGAATGCTAGAAGCAGATTCAGTAGTAACTTTCAAAAGTGAAGTGAATAAGTACTTGAAGAGGAAATTTTACAGGGCTCAATGGAAAGAGCATGGGAGTGGAACTAATGGGATAGCTGTATCAAACAACCAACACAGGCACAGCGGGCCAATTGGCCTCTTTCTATGCTGTATCATTCCATAATTCGAGGTGACAAAAGCAAGGTTTGTGATCCTTTTTCCTCCTTCATTCTGCCACTTTTCTCTCCTCTGTCTTTCTCTGCTGCTGGCATTAACATTCACTGGAGTTCAATTCCACAGGTACCACTAGTCTTCCTTCTTCATATTGTTATGACAGTGCTTCTATATTTTTTGTTCATTTTTTTTTGAGGACTCATGTATTTTAGAATTATGGACATTGTTTCATTTGGGAAAAATGAAAAGGATTCCATGGATTTTTTTTTCACTGGGGTCATCGGAAGGTCTTTTGGTCTTGGTTTGTAAAATAAAACCATTACTGGAAGTCACCTGTCTTCAGATAAATACCCAGCAAGAGCTTTTTGACTTGGAGAAGATGTTTACAGAGAAGTGACTGGTCAAGATTTATAGAGGTCAGGAGGCTTGACTCTTGAGATATTGTTTTTGGTTTCACTATGGACAGCGTGTTGGAGTCTGAACTATTTTGAAGGTAGTTGGAGAAAACCAGCTGAGAGCAGTCACCATCAGCTCACCCTCTTCCATCTCTTTGAGAACTTCCTGAGAATCAAGTGTAAGAAATAGAGAAACTGATGCTGTATTTCTCCTGAAAAGCCTGCCAGAAACCCCTGACGCTTCATTTCTCCTGGGAAACCTGCCAAACTGATCTTCAGCGTCGCCTGAAAAGAACTGTTGTAGAAAGATCCCAGTGACAGCCGTCTACGCGTATTTGGGATGCCAAACCAAAAAGGGACAACTGACGTCTTTCCATATCTTCTCTTTTTTCTTCAAGAGTTAGCAAGTATTTGGCAAAAGTATTCTTTTTTGCCTTTTTTTATAACAGAGCTCTAAACAGAAAATCTCTATTTTTCGGTTAACCGGTGTGTGTGTGTGTGTGTTTGTGTGTGTCTGTATGTGAGGGGCTAAGCTACAAAGGGAACGTTCATATTTCAATCTGTGTGTTAATGCTTTGTTTCGTTACTGGTTAAGTCTTGTTTTATAATAAACTGTTAATTTTATTCAGGGATAAAGAGTAGAGTATTTGATTGACTGCATCGGTGGCTGGGTAAATATTTAGATATATGTTGTGACCTGTGGAGAAGTGGAACTAGAAAAGACAGTGTACGCTTCGCACCTCGGTCGTAACAATATGTCAACCTAGTAGGTGTGTATCAGGCTATTCAGCGTACATACACACACACAAGCAGGAATTACTGGAATAAAGGATTGGAAAACTCTTATGATCTTTTCCTCCCTAACCCAGCATGCTGAGTAAAGCTGTAAAGCTTCATCTGCGATTTGGCTCATAACAGAAAATTCAGTATTATATTATTCCAGACCAATTGGCAGGCATGATAAAAGGAAGAAACTATAAATGCTGGAAATCTGAAATAAAAATAAAAAGTAGTAGAAATGAAGGTCCATCAGCAACTGAAAAGAGAAAGACTGGTTAATGATTTGGCTGTAGGCTTGAAAGTCTTCAAAAGATCAGGCTGTAAGGTATGAGTATGCAGCCAGTGAGCTGCAAGCCTGAGGGTTGAAGTAGATATTAGGTTTTGGATATAAGTGAACTACAAAAGAAACAAAGCAGATCAAGTGATAGACAACAGGAGCTCAATAATCTGCCTGATCTTGTTCCTGCATAATTTCTGTTTATCCCATGGGCTAACAGTGCAAAAATAACTCACCACAGAGACATTGAAAAATAATTATTTTCATTTGCATGAAGTATGTGTCAGGAATTTCCATACCACAAAAATGTGCTCTCTCTTTCTACTTATGTCCATCTTTTTCTCATTTTCAGTAGATGGATAGACAACATCCATAGAGATTTCTTTGGAGTGGACGGTCCAGATGATGCAATGTGAGAAATTAAAATTTTACAAGTTTAGAAAAAAGGTGTGCTAAAACTTTAGGCATAGATCAAACAAACACAGAGAGAAAGCATCCATGGAATGAAAGATACATCTCAGTTAAGTAATAGACAGAAATATTAAGACATTAGGAAACAAAGGAATTGTGAATGGCTAACAAACTGGGAGAAAATGAGAGAGATGGGGAAAATACAAAACATGAAAATCTGGTAGTCAGGTATAAAATTAAAAGAAGATTGAAAATGTCTGCAGTCAATGTTAGGACCAGAGAGCTGCAGGGTACCTAAAAGATTAAGGAGGTTGGAGGGGGGTGAAATTCGTCTTAGGCAGTAGAGCAAATTGGACAATAATGAATCAGCAGCCTGTTTTACACCCTACCCAATTTTACAATACTGCTAAAAATTGGCTGTGTTTATCGAGAGACCATGCAGAGAAGCATGACCAAAATGATATCTAGCCTTAGTGCTCTTAGTTATCCAGATAGTCTCCAACTAATGGTGTAGCGGCAATCTTAAAAGCAAATATACTGTCCTTAATTTAGTTTAGAGATACAGCACTGAAACAGGCCCTTCGGCCCACCGAGTCTGTGCCGACCATCAACCACCCATTTATACTTATCCTACATTAAACCCATATTCCTACCACATCCCCGCCTGTCCCTATAGTTCCCTACCACCTACTTATACTAGGGGCAATTTATAATGACCAATTAACCTATCAACCAGCAAGTCATTTGGCATGTGGGAGGAAACCGGAGCACCCGGAGGAAACCCACGCAGACACAGGGAGAACTTGCAAACTCCACACAGGAAGTACCCAGAATTGAACCCGGGTCGCTGGAGCTGTGAGGCTGCGGTGCTAACCACTGCGCCACTGTGCCGCCCACAGGGAATATTTTTCCATACAAATATTATTTTTTGACCTTTTATTTGGTACATTTTCCAAAATTTTGGAGCTGACTTTTTATGTGGCAGTAAATATTTTCTGATATGTATAATACTCCATATCAGAAAATATTGACCACACTAAGCAGAATCTATAACAATGATTCATATGCATTATAGTAATTTATTAATAATATAATAGACTTCTTTCCTGACTCTTACTATATCAGTAAACTTTTTTCAGTCTCGAAATTACTGTTAGTGATATTTGTCTGACATTCCTGCCTGCAGTTTTGTCTCATTTATTTAAAACTGGTTGATGCCTCTATTAAAATTACAGAAGAGGAATGCTATGCAGATGCATAAGTGCTCATCTGCTAACATTGCCATCAGTAATTTTTAGGCTTCAGTGTTAAAATGAATCACTCATAATGCAGTCACATAAAAATCCCCTCATTATAGTAAATGTGACAAAGCTTAATGATCTCCATCTGAAGGTGGCAGCCCACATTGCCTTACAAACACAAACATATGAAAAGACAGACAGAAAAAGACCAACTGGTCCATCGAGTCTGCTCCATTCAGTTGTGTTTCCCAAATAGTAACAGGGATGTAATGTCCTGCGAGGGGCAAAAAAAGATTTTTTTTAAACCAGGCCATTTGGTGGAAATAAAAATTCTGGGGCATTCCTCTCCAATCCCTAAGGCAATCAAAAATGAGTTCTTGGAGACAACATTCTACCCACTGTTAAATTTCAGAAAACTTGTTGTGGAAGGATAATGCTGCAGCCTATTTATACTCAGTTTCACATTTATTGTACAGAGTAAAAGGATTACAAACATGTAGCTCCTCACCCAAAAACCTCCACCAGGCTCAGTAAATGTCTGCTTATAACAGCTTAACTAAGACCCTAATTAACACCCTCCACCTGCATATAATTGAACAATTGACACACAATTAACAGATTAACACCCACCTTTTTATACAGCGATATCAGCATCCTTCAGGTACTTATCTGCTCCCTTTTGAACTTTTGAAGCAAATCCACACTCACTCCATAAATAGGCAACTTTTTCCAAAGGTCAATGACTGTCTGTGAAATAAACACTACCTGCGATCTAACCAAGATCTATTCTTGTGTAACTTAAGTGCATTCTCACTTGTTCTCTCTAACTTATCGAATTCAAATAATTAATCCATATGGATGCAGACTAGTCCATTCTTCATTTTAACTACTTCGATCACGTCACCCTGAAGTCTATGCTTTTCTAGAGTAAAAATACTCAGTTCTCTGAGCCTGTCATGTTAACTCGCACTTTTGTTGCAAGGATCTTAGTCTTCAAAACTAAAAGAGTGGGTAGATTCAGCATACACTAGTACGCACCCCCCCCCCCACCCCCCCCCCTCCCCCCCCCCCCCCGTTATATTCTTGGCTCCAAGAGCGATAACTATTTACTTTGAAGAAATGCCAGAGGAAAATTAGAGGGGATAGGATTGAGATGTTTAAAATGATGGATAGATTGGATCGGATCAGATTGGTTCAGTAATTTGCGATGAATAGAGATAACTAGAGGGGATGCACATAAAGTAGTTTGGTAAATAATTAAGTTAGCTGTCACAAAGTAGAGACTATTGAAACATGCAATATACATGAATTCATTATTGTCATTTAAAAGTGAAAACAATGAGTTCCTGAAAAAACATTTTTCTCCTCCTATGCCTGAGTGTAGTTTTCTTGGTTGGCATATTTGGGACGAAAGAATCAAAAAATGTAATAGCCTTCTGAATAGGTCTGTGTCAGTCTCTTGTTGATGCTCTCAGTTTTACCTTCCAAATGCTATTCTTGAAACTCACCAAAAGGCAGATGTTGGTGTATGTTTCGTACTTTAAATCTGGCACACCTCTGCACAGCACTGCTTTATGTCTCATTCCCAGTCTTCTATGACAAAGCTTCACAACAGTAAGCTGCTTTCGCAACAGCAGGTAAGGCATTGTGATGGGAACTTCTGATATATATATATATACACACACACACACATGTATGCATGCAAACTTGATGAACAATCCTTGTGCATAGATATGACCAGTTGAATCTACACACCAGAACCAATATATAGTGAGAATGAACAATGGATTAATGTACTCTTTATACTGCTGATCTCTATAAACATAAGTTTCATCCTCTTTATGCTTACTAAAATATTTAATGTTACTAATGGCCTCCAAATTTCATTGCCTGACTGAAAAGCTACTCAAACTGCATTCATTGCCTAGCTCAAGTATCAAACAAGCCACATTCAATGCCACACAGGTCACATTCAATTCTATCAATTGTTTTCATTATTCTTAAAAACTTTAAATATGGTCACTTCAAAACATTCCCTTTTCCAAAGAAAACAGATCCTTATCTTTCCACATAATAAATTTCCTGATACTCAAAATTATCTTTTCTGCTCAACTCTGCATCCTGTCAAGGCAACAATGTCCTTAGAGGACTAGGACTGCACACTGATTGGCCAGGTCAGAGTTTCCAGCTTGGAGGAATGGTATCCCTTGATGAAGGAAAGCAGATTGGCAGTAGTATGGAAATGGTTGGCAAGCCTGAAATTCTTTCATCTACATCCTGGTGTTTTATACATACACATACACATTCATAATGTCCCAATACTCTATACGGCCAATGAAGTAATTTTGAAGTGTAGTCACAGTTATAATGTAGGAAAATATGGCACACAATTTGCACATAGCAAGGGCTCACAAACAGCAATGAGATAAATGACCAGAGAATCTGTTTTATTGATGATGGTTGAGAGATAAATATTGGCCCAAAGATCAGGAAAACTCCTCATCTTCAAATAGTGCCACTGGAATCTTGGTTTAATATCTCATCTGAATGATATCGGATGGGCTGGATTTTATGGCCCCCCCCCAACCAACCCCGGGACAGGGTTGGAGGCGGAGCGGCCCATAGAATTGCGACAGGAGGCGGGGAGGGTGGGGGAGGCAGTAGGCAGAGGGCCCGTCGCCAAGCGATTTTGTCAGGGGCGAGATTGCCTGACGAGGGCTTTTCTGCCCAGAGGCCAATAGAGGCCCTTAAGTGGCCTATTAGCAGCCACTTTAGGGCCTCTTCCCCCTGCCGCTGGGATATAACCTGTGACGGGGGGTGCCTCTGCCAAGCAGAGAGGCCCAGTAATACGAGACACCCTCCCTGTGGGTTTGGGCGGGATCCCTCCTCCGTGGGCAATCTGTGGCCAGTGGAGGATCCTGCCAGGAAAAACTCCACCTCCCTGGACTCCCCCCTGTCCCTGCACATAACAACCACCCTCTCACCCCACCTCACCAAGGCCTTCTGGACTGGCCCCGGTGACACCGCCTCTCTTACCTGAGTCCAGCTGTCCAGAGGTGGACCTGGGTCCAAGGCCTCTGCAGTTCCGGCAGCGGTCACTGCTCCCTGTGGCGCTGCCAATACTACTGAGCTGCCAGCACTTATGTGACGGAACAACATAAGATCGTGCCAGGGTGTGCTCGAAAAGGCCGAAGCGGGGTTCCCCTTGCCTTTCTGGTTCAGTGCCGGTGCCACAAAATCTGGTCAAATCATCTCTGACAGTGCAGCACTTCCTCAGTGCTGCACTGTCAGATGAGACTATGCGCTCAAGTCTTTGGAGTAAGTCTGAAACCCATGACTCAGAGGCACGGGTGCTCCATAGTCAAGTCTACCACAGTAAGTGTAGCATCTATCCAAATCAAAAACAGAAAAAGCTGGAGATAATAAGTCAGGCAGTTCCTTTGAGCAATACCTGGTGACAGTAAATGCTCACTGTCTTTGAGTTTTGATTTATTTTTACTTGTACGGTACATTTTAGATCACCAGCTAACACAGGCACATTCTCTTCCCAGTGAACAACATTGCCAAGTTTTCCTTGCTCAGTCTCTAACCACCACCCAAAAATTAATACTATTCCTGTCCTCATGTAATGCTATCTATTTGTATATAGCTGTACATATACCTCCCCGTGCAAATCTGTCACTGCTAGAGAACCTGATATATACACTGAAAACTGTTTTAGTGATTTATTTTCCTCCAATTTTCTTGCCTCCAATCTTGGAGGTACTCAATTTCTCTGATTCCGCAACTCCATAAGCATTGATTGCCATCCAGTAAGAGCCAAGGGGCCATTCTTTATTTTGGATCTGTGAGTGTGCCCAGGCTATTCATCTATCAACAAGACCAATCCAGTCCCCACCCATTTTCCAGCAGTAGTGATGCAAGTGATCAGGAGAGAAACCCTCACTAACTTTGCCCCTCCCTATGCAGGGTAGATGAAGCCAAATTAAATTTCCTATTATCTCCGCAGCTAACATTAGCTAACTCAGCACACACCAAGGATCAAAATTGGGGTCCATATAATCTGTATGGTTTAGCTGGTTAAGGCAGTGACTAGCTGAACCATTGGGTAAGCCAATTTTGTTGCCAATTGTTTTTTGAAACAAAAACCCAGAAGCTAAATTTATATGAATATTTGCATTTTCCTGCTCCCACTGATGAAAAATTACATTGTGAAATCTGAAGATTTCTATGATTCACACATGAAAGGCTCTTTCCTGATGTTATTTACCACATAGGAAGAATCTGCCAGACATGGCATGTTTAGTCAAGTATTTACAGGATGTCTGAAATCATCTCAACATTAATTTATTATTGACATGCCCTAATTCTACAATTCTAGAATAACTGGAACTGCACATGGCCTTAGGGCGGGGACACCTGTGCACGCAATGTGTGTGTGGGGTGAGGGGAGGAAAGTTGCAAAATAAGACCTGTTCCTATTCTGAACAGACCACAGGCTGAAGCATAGTTTGTCCAATGAGTTTGACCTGTCGGTCACTTGGCTGGGGAGTGCAAATTCCTGTCAGGCTGCAGCTCTTAAAGGGCTGTAGCTTAAAATATTGGGAAAATTTGTACAGCAGAAAAGCATATTAATTTGTTCACTTCAGCACAGTGGACACATGGGTGCAAATTGGTTTTCTTTGATGCTGAAGAGTAGAGAGAATGTATTCCGCAAGGAGTTACACCAAAGGACAATGACCCTAATTGAGGCTAAATGTCACTGTCTTGTAAAAGAACTGAATCACAGAATAATACAGTGCAGAAGAGGCCCTTCAGCCCATCGAGTCTGCACCAATGCATTAAAACACCTGACCTGTCTACCTAATCCCATTTGCCAGCACTTGGCCCATAGCCTTGAATGTTATGACGTGCCAAGTGCTCATCCAGGTACTTTTTAAAGGATGTGAGGCAACCTGCCTCTACCACCCTCCCAGGCAGGGCATTCCAGACCATCACCACCCTCTGGGTAAAAAAGTTCTTCCTCAAGTCCCCCTTAAACCTCCCGCCCCTCACCTTAAACTTGTGACCCCTCGTAACTGACCCTTCAACTAAGGGGAACAGCTGCTCCTTATCCACCCTGTCCATGCCCCTCATAATCTTGTACACCTCGATCAGGTCACCCCTCAGTCTTCTCTGCTCCAGCGAAAACAACCCAAGCCTATCCAACCTCTCTTCATAGCTTAAATGTTCCATCCCAGGCAACATCCTGGTGAATCGCCTCTGCACCCCTCCAATGCAATCACATCCTTCCTATAATGTGGCGACCAGAATTGCACACAATACTCCAGCTGTGGCCTGACCAAAGTTCTGTACAATTCCAACATGACCTCCCTGCTTTTGTAATCTATGCCTCGATTGATAAAGGCAAGTGTCCCATATGACTTTTTCACCACCCTATTAACCTGCCCTTCTGCCCTCAGAGATCTATGGACAAACACGCCAAGGTCCCTTTGTTCCTCGGAACTTCCCAGTGTCAGGCCATTCATTGAATACTTCCGTGTCACATTACTCCTTCCAAAGTGGATCACCTCACACATTTCAGCGTTAAATTCCATCTGCCACTTTTCTGCCCATTTGACCATCCCGTCTATATCTTCCTGCAACCTAAGGCACTCCACTGATGCCAGATAAATAAAGCAAGGTCACTAACCAACTAAATGCAGTTACTCCAGATCCATGTACAAGGTTGCAAATGAACAACTATCAGAAGCACAGCAATGAGTATATTCTTCACGTTTTCTCATTTTTTAAATGGAACCCATGAAACATGGCACAGATCAAATTTGGGAACTACTGTATCTGTCTGCTGTGAAGTACCAATTCAAGTGTTGGGCACAGCCCTTACCCACTGTAGCTAATTGAGAAAAGTTTGCAAAAAGGATAATATTGCGGATGCTGGAAATAAAAACAGAAATTGCTGGAAATACTCAGAAGGTCAGACAGCATCTCTGTAGAGAGAAACAGGTCAATGACCTTTCATCAAAACTGGGAAAAGTTAGAAATGTAATAGGTTTTAAGCAACTGAATGGGGGGAGGGTAGAAAAAGAATAAAAGGGAAGGGCTGTGATAGGATGAAAGACAGGAGATAAAATGACAAAAGAATTTTGGTGCAGGGCCAAAGGGAGTGGTAATAGGATAAGAAAAGAAACAAAATATGTGTCTAGAGGAAGTGTGAGTGGTAGAATGCTGAACAGCTGCCATTTGAAAGCAAAAAAAGGGGGAGGAAAACAAGAGTAAAACTGAAACCTGCAAAGAAAAAAGGAAACAAAATGGAGGCAGAGATCATGGTCTGAAATAGTTGAACTTAATATTGAGTCCAAAAGGCTGTAAAGTGCCTAACCGAAAGATAAGGTGCTGTTCCTTGAGCTTATGTTGAGTTCCATTGGAACATTGCAGGAGGCCAAGGACATAAAGTATGAGAGCAAGGTAGAGAATTATAAAGGGTCATGCTTGTAGACTGAACAGAGGTTTTTCATCAAGTTGTCACCTAGTCTGCATTTGATCTTGCTAATGTAGAGCAGAACGCATTGTGAGCAGCGAATAGAGTATACTAAATTGAATGAAGTACAAGTAAATCGCTGTTTTACTTGGAAGAAGTGTTTGGGGTCTTGGATGGTGAGGATAGAGGATCTCCTGCGCTTGCATGGAAAGGTGCCATAGGAAGGGAAGTGGGCATTGGGGATGACTGAGAAGTGGACCAGGGTGTTGCAGAGGGAGTGGTCCCTTCAGAATGCTGAAAAGGAAGGGGAGGGGAAGATGCATTTGATGGTGGGATTACGCTGGAGGTGGCAGAAATAGCAAAGGATGATCCATTGAATACGGAAGCTGGTGGTGTGAAAGGTGTGGACAAGCGGAATACTATCTGGGAGTGAGGGGAAGGGGTGAGAGTAGAAGTGCGGGAAATGGGACAGACATGGTCGAGGGCTCTTTTAGTCATGATGGGGGAATTCTTCAGTTGAGGGAAAAGGAAAACATATCAGAAGTGCTGATATGGAAGGTTGCAACATCAGGAACAGTGAATGGGGCATAATCATTCTATTCCATTACAGAGATTGTGGAAATATTTTGTTCTGATAGGTCTCATTATTTATTTAATTTTCTTTTTTTTCTTAGGAAAGTGCAGTTAATACCTGAGAACTAGAGAGATTGTTTGATGATGGAAAGGCGGACACGACTTCAGTTGAAGAATCTTTGCTTGACTTGTATTACTGGCATTTATGGTTGCCAATGGAAAAAGTATCCACCACAACCCAACAGAAAGGTAATTTCCTGAGTTCTCCAGAGGACAATTACTGCCTAGTTAATAGAAGGCAGCCACTTTATGGTTTTAGTACAAAGTGTAGTTTGCATTATCTGTAATTATTCTTCTTATGCAAGTTGCATGCCTCATTCTTCCCCTGAAAGGTGCATTCTGTTTGAAGAATTTCCAAGCCTTGCTGCACCAACTGCTGTTGCTCATTGATTTTTCCTGTTGTTTCCCAAGTTTGTATTGTTGTTCTCACATTGGATCCTAGTTGAGTTACAACAGAACATAGGAAAAGGAGTATGCCTTTCAGCTTCTCAAGTCTGTCAACCTATTCAATGAGATCATGGTTGATCTGCATCCAAATTCTATCCACCCGCCTTGGCTCCATATCTCTTTAAGCACTTGGCGAGCAAAAAATCCACCCATCTCAGATTTAAAATTATTAATTGAGGTAGCATCTACTGCTTTTTGTGGGAGAGAGTTCCACACTTCTACCACCTTTTGCATGAAGAAGTATTTCCTAATTTCCTTTCTGAATGGCCTTGCTCTGATTTTAAGTTTATGTTCCCTTGTTCTAGACTCCCACGAGCAGAAACAATTTTTCTCTATCTAACCTATCAATTCCTTTCAAAATTATAAAGCCTTAATCAAATCACCCCTAACCTTCTTTATTCCATGGAATACAAGCCTAGTTTATGTAATTTCTCCTCATAAACTAACCGTTTGAGCCGTGGTAACATTCTGGTGAATTTGACCTGTGCTCCTTCCAAGACCGGTTATATACTTTCCAAAGGGAATTACCCAGAACGTTACATAGTACTCCAGATGTGATTTAACCATGACTTTGCATATACTGGTCATGTATTAAACTAAATGCTTTTTTAAACACCTCCTGTAGTTTTACCTGATAACAGTTTTGACCACTTTGCTATCATCAGTCTCTGTTTCATCCCGTTAAAATTATCCTTACCAATCTTAGTAATGGTGTTAAGTTTCTCCTTTTCAAACCTAACATTGAATTCAATCTTTTTATGATCACTGTTAGATAAATGTACCCTTACTGTTAGATTACTAAATCTAGCTCATTACCGATTACTAAAACTAATATGGCCTGCTCTCTTTGGAACATATTGCTCCAGAAAACTATCTTGAATGCACTCAAGAAATTCACTATCTTTCTGACTTGAGCTACTCTGCTCATAACAATTTATATGAAAATTAAAGTGTTCCATTAAAATAATTTTGCTTTTGCTACACGCCTCTTTAATCTCTGAATAAATACATTCTACCACTTCACTGCTGCTATCAGGATCATTGCTGCATTATTAAATGGTGAGATTGCATCTTATTTTCATGCCATTCCAACCTCCCGCTGTTTAGCCTCCTTCTCTGAGTAGTCGAGGTTCTGAAACATCGTGGGGTCCATGCGACACGCTATCAAAATTGCATTGCCCTTGGAAAATTGCTGCTAATTGCCCAATTAACAAGCTTAATTGGCTTCCCTCCACTCTCGGGCGGGTTGCCATCACCATACAGAAGCTCCCTCCAGGAGAGGTGGGAGGAGGCAGGACATGTTGGGGAATCGACACAATGGGCTGAATTCTATTAGCGCTTGCACATTGCGGCAGAGTGCTTTGAAGTTGGCGGCCTTCAGGCACAGGTGCGCCGTCAGTAAGCCCGCGCGATATTTCGCGCTGGGGCTCATTTAAATGGAGGGAGTGGAGCAGCTGCCCCCGATGACGTAGAGGGGGAAGCTGTTCCATCCCCAGCAACGTGTCCGGTGATACCGCGCAGGCGCCGGCGCCATTTGTAAAGGGCTTCAAGCCCTTCAGTGCCATTGAAATATTTAAAAAGACAGGGTTGTGAAAACAGTGAAATAAAATTTTATTAACATTCCCAATCCCCTCTCCCACACCGCGCAATGAACAATCAATAGATTTGTTGTCCTATCCCCCCTCAAAAAAGTGAGTTTTCACTCACGACCTATCCCCCGCCTGAACTTGATTCCCTTTGACTGTTAACCCCTTCCCACCATCCCCGCAACCAATCAGAGTGGTTTTCACCACTCCCCCCATGCCACCCCCCCCCCCACCGCCCTGAAATTTCCACACCTTCCCCCTCCCCACCAATGTCACGCCTCGGAACTCCAAGCCAGGTTTCGAAGGCGCGTGAGGTGTGACCAGCAGCGGGAATATTGGTGTGGGACTGCCGTCGGGACCAGGTAAGTTTATTTGCATGCATTAACCTTTGTTAACATATTTAAATGAAGGCCCCGCTGCTCGGCGGCGGGGGGCCGCAGCAAGGCCTTGCCGCTGCTGCTAAAATGCGGCAGGGCCTTCTCAGTGCGGGGATCATGGCGCAGAATTTTCCGAGCCCCCCTGCCACAACCCCAAAGCTGGAGATCTCATAACATTTAGCATAATGTCTTTCTCCACTACTTCACCACAGAGACAACCTTTTCAAGTAAGTGAGACAAAGGGAACCTCCATTTTGAGGTGCCCTCTGCCCAACTTTTTAAAGTTTCAAGTTAAAAATGGAATGAGTAGCCGGGCCACCGGTGTGGAGGGGGGAGCCCCTTTACAGTGCGGCCTGCAGCTACAACTGAAGCCAGGCAGGCAGGGAGGGCCTCAAAGCCTACCTAGAGCACAGCCCCCCACCCCCCACACCAGGGGTCTGCCGGCAGGAGGCCACCTCCATGCAAGCTCATTTGCCTACCTGCCACTTGCGGGAGGGTATTCCTGCTGTACCCCCATTCTACCTCTGGAAAAATGTAGATGGTACACACTGCTACCACTGTGTGCCAGTGGTGGAGGGAGTGAATGTTTAAGGTGGTGGATGGGGTGCCGATCAAGCAGCCTGCTTTGTCCTGAATGGTGTTGAGCTTCTTGAGTTTTGTTGGAGCTTCACTTATCTAGGCAAGTGGAGAGTATGCCATCACACTCCAGACTCATGCTGTGGTGGACAGGCTTTGAGAGTCAGGAGGTGAGTTATTTGCTACAGAATTCCCAGACTCTGACCTACTATTGTAGCCACAGTATTTATATGGCTGGTCCACTTAAGCATCTGGTAAATAGTAACCCTCAGGATGTTGATGGTGGGGGATTTAGCAATGGTATTGCTGCTAAATGTCAAGGGCATATGGTTAGATTCTCTCTTGTTGGAAATGGTCATTGCCTGGCACTTGTGTGGTGCAAATGTTACTTGCCACATATCAGCCCAAGCCAGAATGTTGTCCAGGTCTTGCTGCATGCGGGCACAGACTCCTTCAGTATTTGTGGAGTCACAAATGGTACTGAACACTGTGCAATCATCAACGATCATCCACAATTATGACTTTATGATGGAGGGAAGGTCATTGATAAATCAGCTGAAGATGGTTGGGTCTAGGACACTACCCTGAGGAACTCCTGCAGCGATGTCTGAAAGCTGAGATTGTCCCCTACAACCACAACAATCTACATTTGTGCTAGGTATGACTCCAACCAGTGGAGAGATTCCCCCCAATTCCCATTGACTCCAATTTTGCCAGAGATCCATGATGCTACAGTTGATCAAAAGGTCCCTTGATCTCTAGGGCAGTCACTTGCACCTCACCTTTGGAATTCAGCTCTTCCGTTCACGTTTGGACCAAGGCTGTAATAAGGTCTGGAGCTGAATAGCCCTGGCCAAATCCAAACTGAACATTGATGGGCAGGTCATTGTTGAGTAAGTTCCACTTGATAGCCTTGTTGACAATACCTTCCATCACTTTGCTGATGATTGAGAGTAGACTTATGGGGTGGTAATTGGCCAGATCGGATTTATCCTGTTTTTTGAGGGCAGGACATAATTGGGCAATTTTCCACATTGTCGGATAAATGCTAGTGTTGTTGTTGTACTAGAATAACTTGGCTAGGACGCACATCTAGTTCTGGAGCACAAGCCTTCAGTACTATAGCCAGGATGTTGTCAGGGCCTGTAGCCTTTTCTGTCTCCAGTGCCTTCAGCTCTTTCTTGATATCACATGAAGTCAATCAAATTGGGTGAACACCAGCATCTGTGATACTGGGGACATCAGGAGGAGGCCAAGATGGATCATCCACTCAGCACTTCTGACTGAAGATGGTTACTAATACTTCAGCCTTGTCTTTTGCACTGATGTGCTGGGCTCCCCCATCATTAGGATGGAGATGTTTGTGGAGCCTTCTCCTCCAGTTAGTTGTTTAATTGTCCACCACCATTCACGACTGGATGTGGCAGGACTGCAGAGCTTAGATCTGATCCGTTGGTTGTGGGATCACTTAGCTCTGTCTATAGCATGCTGCTTCCGCTGCCTAGCATGCATGTAGCCCTGTACTGTAGCTTCACCAAGTCAGCATCTCATTTTTAGTCGTCTCAACATTGGTCGTCTCAATTTCTCTGCCCCCCTCACTCACTCTAACCTGTCCCCCTCTGAACTTGAGGCACTCCATTCTCTCAAGTCTAACCCCGACTTGGTCATCAAACCTGCAGACAAGGGTGGTGCTGTTGTTGTATGGCGTACCGACCTCTACCTTGCAGAAGCTCAACGCCAACTCACAGACACCTCTTCCTACCTCCCTCTGGACCATGACCCCACCACCAAACATCAAGCCACCGTCCAAAGGACTGTCACTGACCTCATCTCCTCTGGAGATCTTCCCTCTACAGCTTCCAACCTCATAGTCCCACAACCCCGGACAGCCCGCTTCTACCTCCTTCCCAAAATCCACAAACGGGACTGTCCCGGCAGACCCATTGTGTCAGCCTGCTCCTGCCCCACTGAACTTATTTCTTCCTATCTTGACTCTATCTTTTCTCTGCTGGTCCAATCTCTTCCCACCTACATCCGTGACTCTTCTGACGCCCTACGTCATTTTGACAATTTCCAGTTTCCTGGTCCCAACCGCCTCCTCTTCACTATGGACGTCCAATCGCTCGACACCTCCATCCCCCACCAGGATGGTTTGAGGGCTCTCCGCTTCTTCCTGGAATAGAGGCCCAACCAGTCCCCATCCACCAACTCCCACAGCTACCTCGACTACACTTCTTCACACCCTACCTCCTGTAAGGACTCCATTCCATTCTCCCAGTTTCTCCGTGTCCGACGCATCTGCTCTGATGATGCTACCTTCCATGACGGTGCTTCTGATATGACCTCCTTTTTCCTCAACCGAGGATTTCCCCCCACTGTGGTTGACAGGGCCCTCAAACGTGTCCGACCCATTCCCCGCACCTCTACCCTCACCCCTTCCCCTCCCTCCCAGAACCGATTCAGGGTTCCCCTTGTCCTCACTTTTCATCCCACCAGCCTCCATATCCAAAGGATCATCCTCCGCCATTTTCGCCACCTCCAGCGTGATGCCACTACCAGTCGCATCTTCCCCTCCCTTCCCCTGTCAGCATTCCGAAGGGATCGTTCCCTCCGCGACACCCTGGTCCACTCCTCCATTACCCCCACCACCTCATCCCCGTCCCAGGGCATCTTCCTCTGCAATCGCAGGAGGTGTAATACCTGCCCATTTACCTCCTCTCTCCTCACTATCCCAGGCCCCAAACACTCCTTTCAGGTGAAGCAGCGATTTACTTGTACTTCTTTCAATGTAGTATACTGTATTCGCTGCTCAGAGTGTGGTCTCCTCTACATTGGGGAGACCAAGCGCAGACTGGGTGACCGCTTTGCGGAACATCTCCGCTCAGTCCGCAAGCAGGACCCTGAGCTTCCGGTTGCTTGCCATTTCAACACTCCCCCCCTGCTCTCATGCTCACATCTCTGTCCTGGGCTTGCTGCAGTGTTCCAGTGAACATCAACGCAAGCTCGAGGAACAGCATCTCATCTACCAATTAGGCACACTACAGCCTGCCGGACTGAACATTGAGTTCAATAATTTCAGAGCATGACAGCCCCCCATTTTACTTTCATTTTTAGTTATTTTTTTCTTCCTTGTTTTTACATTCTTTTTTACATTTTTTACAATTTTTTTTTGCATTTATTTCATTTCATCTTAGTTTGTTCAGTTTGCTTACCCACTGTTTTTTTTCAGCTTTGCACTTGCTGCTGTTCAATATTCAGTGTATTTATACCTAATCTGTACTAATGCTTTGTCTTTCAACACACCATTAACATATTGTTTGCCTTTGCTCCATGACCTTTTGGTCAGCTATGTGGCCTGGTCCAATCTACACCTTCTCCTTTGTTATCTCTTGCCCCACCCCCACCTCACTTGCTTATAATCTGTGACTTTTCTAACATTTGTCAGTTCCGAAGAAGGGTCACTGACCCGAAACGTTAACTCTGCTTCTCTTTCCACAGATGCTGCCAGACCTGCTGAGTGATTCCAGCATTTCTTGTTTTTATTTCTCATTTTTAGATATGCCTGGTGCTGCACCTGGCATGCTTTCCTACACTCCTCATTGAAGCAGTGTTGGTCCTTTGACTTGATGGTAATGGTAGAGTGAGGGATATGCCAGGCCAAGAGGTTGCAGATTTTTGTTGAATACAGCTGCTGCTGAAGGGGCACAGCATCTTATTGATACCCAGTTTTGAGCTGCTAGAACTGTCATAGAGTCATAGAGTTTTACAGCACAGAAACAAGCCCTTCGGCCCAACGCGCCTGCGCTGACCATCAAGCACCCATCCAAAACTAATCCCACTTCCCCGCAGTTGGCCCGTAGCCTTGTATGTTATGGCGTTTCAAGTGCTCATCTAAATACTTCTTAAATATTGTGAGGGTTCCTACCTTTACCACCCCTTCAGGCAGTGTGTTCCAGATTCCAACCACCCTCTGGATAAAAAATTTTCCTCAACTCCCCTCTAAACCTCCTGCCCCCTACCTTAAATCTATGTCCCTTGTTATTGACCTCTCCGCTAAGGGAAAAAGTTTCTTCCTATCTAACCTATCAATGCCCTTCACAATTTTGTATACCTCAATCAGGTCCCCCCTCAGCCTTCTGCGCTCCAAGGAAAACAACCCTAGCCTATCCAGTCTCTCTTCATAACTGAAATGCTCCAGCCCAGGCAATATCCTGGTGAATCTCCTCTGCACCCTCTCCATTGCAATCACATCCTTCCTATAGTGTGGTTACCAGAACTGTACATAGTACTCCAGCTGCGGCCTAACCAGCGTTTTATGCAGCTCCATCATAACCTCCCTGCTCTTATATTCTATGCCTCAGCTGTTCTGAATCTATCCCATTTAGCACAGTGGTAGTGCCACACAACAAGATGAAGGATGTCCTCAGACTGAAGATGGGGCCTTGTCTCCACCAGAACTGTGCGCTTCTACCAATACCACCATGGACAGATGCAAGTGCGACAGTAGATTGGTGAGAACATGGTCAAGTAGGTTTTCCCCTCATGTTGGTTTTCTCACCACCTGCCACAGGCCCAATCTGACGTATGCTCTTCGGGACTCAGCCAGCTCAGTCAGTCGTGGTGCTACTGAATGACTCTTGGTGATGGACATTGAAGTCCCCACCCAGAGTACCTTCTGTGCCCTTGCTACCCTCAGTGCTTCTTCCAAGTGATGTTCAACATGGAGGAGCACTGATGCATCAGCTGTGGGAGAGCGGTAGGTGATAATCAGCAGGAGGTTTCCTTGCCTATGTTTGACCTTATGCCATGAACTTCATGGGGTCCGGAGTCAATGTTGAGGACTCCCAGGGCCACTCCCTCCCGACTGTATACCACAGTGCTGCCACCTCTGGTGGGTCTATTCTGCCGGTGGGTCAGGACATACCCAAGAATGGTGATAGAGGAGTCTCAGACATTGGCTGTAGGTTATGATTCTGTGAGTACGGCTATGTCAGGCTGTTACTTAACTAGTCTGTGGGACAGCTGTCTCAATTTTGGCACAAGTCCCCAGATGTTAGTGAGGAGGACTTTACATGGTCAACTGGGCAGACTGTGCCTTTCTCACTTCCGGTGCCGTGGTCAATGCCGGGTGGTCCGTCTGGATTTATTCTACAGGTGATTCTTGACGACGCAGCCGGCGGGGACGTCATTCGACTGCACCAACCTGCGCACATGCGCAAACGGGCACCTGCTGTCTGTGCGTGCGCTGCATGCCGCATTGCCAGGACCAGTTGACGCATGAGCGGATGACGACATCACCTAAATTGCCAGGACTGGTACATGCATGCCCAGATGACGCCATCGCGTAATGCGGGAGAGAGAGCAAGTGGAGAAGCGGGGAGAGAGCGAGGTGTGGGGGAGAGAGCGGGGTGTGGGGGAGAGAGCGGGGTGTGTGGGAGACAGCGGGGGGAAGCGGGGAGAGAGCGGCCGAAGACCTTGGTGGCGGAAGGTGCACTTCTCCTGCCTCCCTGCCTGCTCTCTCCGGCAATTTCCCCCCTCCCGCCCCCTCCCCCGTGCTTTCCGGCCATTCCCCTCCCCACCCACCCTCCCTCTCCATACATTCTGCCCGCCCGCTCTCTCCAGCCATTCACCCCCCACCCCCGCCCCTCCACACCGCCCGCCCTCTCCGGCCGTTTCCCCCCATCCCCCTGCCCGTCCACCCTCTCTGGCCGTTCCCCCCCACCCGCCCTCTCTCTCCAGCTATTCCCCAGCCAGCCGATCTCTCCGGCCATTCCCCAGCAAGCCGATCTCTCCGGCCATTCCCCAGCCAGCCGATCTCGCCGACCATTGTGTGCTGCCATGTGTTTACGTTGCCTTTGTGTGATTATTTGAGCAGCGCCATCTTTAGTCCTGGCAGCTGCCTGAACATCACTGACTGTGACGTTTAAGTTGTTTAAGTTGAACAGGCTGCTTTTCTGCATGTATCAGTGCAGCGCCACCTAGTGGCTGGGTAGTCAGCAAACACAGCCTTTATTCTATTACTATTTTCTGTAGTGGTTTGATACAACTGAATGGCTTGCTAGTTAATTTCAGAGGGCAGTTAAGAGTCAAGTACACTGCTGTGGGTCTGGTTCACATGTAAGCCAGACTGAATAAGGATAGCAGATTTGCTTCCAGAAAGGACATTAGTGAACTAGATGGGTTTTTACAACTATCCAGTAGTTTCATAATCATCATTACAGAGGCTAGTTTTTTAATTCCAGATTTATTAACTAATTGAATTTAAATTCCCCAGCTTCAATGGTGAGATTTGAACTCAAATATCACAGAATCGTTATAGTGCAGAAGGAGGCCATTCAGCCCATCGTGTCTGCACTGGCTCTCTGAAAGAGCAGTTCCATTCCCCTGCCTTCTCCCCATAACCCTGCATATTCTTCCTTTTCATTTAACTGTCTAATTCCCTTTGAATGCTTCAATTGAACTTGCCTCCACCATGTTCTCAGGCAGTGCATTCCAGACCTTAACTACTCGCTGCGTGAAAAAGTTTTTCCTCATGTCACTTTCGCTTCTCTTACCAATTACTTTAAATCTGTGCCCTCTCGTTCTTGATCCTTTCACAAGTGGGAACAGTTTCTTTCTATCTACTCTGTCCAGACCCTTCATGATTTTGAATACCTCTATCAAATCACCTCTCAGCCTTCTCTTCCCCAAGGAAAACAGTCCTAACTTCTGCAATCTATCTTCCTAACTGAAATTCCTCATCCCTGGAACTATTCTCTTCAATCTTTTCTGTTCTCTCGCCAAGTCCCTCACGTCTTCTCTAAAGTGCAGCACCCAGAACTGGACGCAATACTGAGGCCGCACTAGTGTCTTATATAAGTTCAACCTAACTTCCTTGCTCTTGTACTCTATGCCCCTATTAATAAAGTCCAGGATACTGTATGCTTTACTAAGCACTCTCTCAACCTGTCCTTCAATGACTTATACACATATAAACCTAGGTCCCTCTGCTCCTGCACCCACTTTAGAATTGTATCCTTTATTCTATATTGTCTCTCCATGTTCTTCCTACCAAAATCAATCACTTCACATTTCTCTGCATTGAACTTTATCTGCCACCTGTCTGCCATTCCACCAACTTGTCTATGTCCTTTTGAAGTTCTACACTATCCTCCTCAGAGTTCACAATGCTTCCAAGAAATTGTGGCCTGTACAGCAAGTTCTCGGTCATTCACATATATCAGGAAAAGTAAAGGTCCCAACACTGATCACTAGGGAACTCCACTACAAACCTTCCTCCAGCCTGAAAACCATCCATTAACCACTACTCTTTGTTTCCTGTCACTCAGTCAATTTTGTATCCAAGTTGATACCATCTTTTTTATTCCATGAGTTACTACATTGCCACCACCTCTGGTGGGTCTATTTTACCAGTGGGTCAGGACATACCCAGGAATGGTGATGGAGGAGTCTGGGACATTGGCTGTAAGTTATGATTCTGTGAGTATGGCTATGTCAGGCTGTTACTTAATTAGTCTGTGAGACAGCTTTCTCAATTTTGGCACAAGTCCCCAGATGTTCGTGAGGAGGACTTTACAAGGTCAACTGGGCAGGCTGTGCCTTTCCCATTTCCGGTGCCAAAGTCAATGCCGGGTGGTCTGTCTGGATTCATTTTTTTATTGTTATTCTGTAGTGGTTTGATACAACTGAATGGCTTGCTAGGGTATTTCAGAGGGCAGTTAAGAGTCAACTACATTGCTTTGTGTCTGGATCACAGGTAAGCCAGACTTGTTTCCATAAAGGACATTAGTGGACATAAAGGACTAGTCTGTTGTGTGGCACTGTATCAAACGCCTTTTGAAAGTCCATGTACACCACATCAACAGCACTACCCTCATCAACCCTCTGTTACCTCCTCAAAAATCTCCAGCAAGTTAGTTAAACATGATTTCCCTTAAGAAATTCATGCTGGCTTTCCTTACTTAACTCGCACTTGTCCATGTAACTATTGATTTTGTCCCGAATTATCTTTTCTAGACGTTTTCCCACCACCGAAGTTAAACTGACTGGCCTGTAGTTGCTGAGCTTATCTTTACACCCTTTTTGAACAGGCTGCGTTTGCTGACAATGCTACCACCAGGTGGCACTGCAGTGGCACATGCGCAAATGCAGCATATGCCACTAAAATGTCACAGTTTGCGACTTCAGGCAGCTGCCAGGACTAAAGATAGCGCTGCTCAAATAATCACCCAAAGGCAACCCAACCTAAACACATGGCAGCACACAATGGCGGGGTGGAGAGCGCGAGCGGGCCAGGGACGGGGAAGCGGAGCGGGCGGGAACGGGGTGGGACGGGGACTGGGGAGCGGAGCAGCTGAAGAGAACAGTGAGGGGGGAGCGGAGCAGCCGGAGGGAGCAGCGAGTGGTTGGGGGTGGGGGGGGGGAGCTGAGCTTGACACATGAGGGTATACCAGTTAGCGTTGCTTTGCTGTACGCGTAAAGCGCATGTGCAGAGGCCAACCAGGCGCGTTGCCCAAAGATGCTCACGTCACGCGAAGACATAATCGGCGCATGCGCTAACCAGTCCTGGCAAGTCGGAACACAGGGCAGGAGCCCGTCTGTGCCTGTGCGCACCTTGGCGCAACCTGATGACATCAGTGGCCAGGAATCACTTTGTTTTGAACAAAGGTGTAATGTTTACAATTCTCCAGTCCTCTGGCACCACCCCTGAGCCTGAGGAAAACTGAAAAATTATGGCCAGTGCCTCTGCGATTTCCACCCTCACTTCCCTCAGTATCCTTGGATGCATCTCATCTGGTCCTGATGTTGTATCCACTTTAAGTACAGACAGCCTATCTAATACTTCTTCTTTATCAATTTTAAACCCTAATGTCGGACTTAACTCCTCTTTCAACATTGCCTGGGTTGCATCTTCTTCCTTGGTAAAGATAGATGCAAAGTATTCACTTAATACCTCAGCTATGCCCTCTGCTTCCATGTGTGAAACTCCTTTCTGGTCCCTAATCACCACCACTCCTCCTTTTACCATCCTTTTACTATTTATATGCCGATAGAAAACTTTGGGATTTCCTTTAATGCTAGCTGCCAGTCTCTTTTCATGCTCTCTCTTTGCTTCTCTTATTTGCTTTTTCACGTCCCCTCTGAACCTCCTATATTCAGCCTGGTTCTCAACAGTATTTTCTAACTGGCATCTGTCATAAGCACACTTTTTCTTCTTTATCTTAATCGCTACCTTTTTTGTCATCCAGAGAGCTCTGGATTTGTTTGCCCTACTTTTCCCCTTTGAGGGAACATACCTTTACTGTGCTCGAGCTCTCTCTTCTTTGAAGGTAGCCCATTGTTTATCTGCCAGTTTTCCTGCCAGTTTTTGACTCCAATTTATTTGCCCCAGCTCCATTCTTACCCCATTGAAGTTGGCCTTCCCCCAGTTAATTATTCTTAACCTGGATTGCTCTTTGTCCTTTTCCATAGTCAGCCTAAACTTTATGATACAATGATCACTATCCCCTAAATGTTCTGCTACTGATACTTGATCCATTTGACCCACCTCATTCTCCAGAACCAGGTCCAGCAGTGCCTCCTTTCTCATTGGACTAGCAACATACTGTTGTAGAAAATTTCCTTGAACACACTCTTGGACCTCTTGCCCCTCACTGCTCTTTACACTACTACTATCCCAGTCTATGTTTGGATAATTAAAGTCCCCTGTTATAACAACCCTATAATTTTTGCACTCCTCTGCGATTTCCTTGCAAATTTAATCCACCACATCCTTCCAACTAGTTGGTGGCCTATAGACAATACCGAACAATGTAATCGCACCTTTTTTGTTCCTTCGCTCTAGCCAAATTGATTCTGTCATCGACCCCTCTGGGACATCCTTTTTCTCCAGCACTGCAATGCTCACCTTAAATCAATACTGCCACCCCTCCCCCTTTTTCCCTTTTCCCCCTTTCCTATCTTTCCTGAACTCCTTGTATCCAGGAATATTTAACACCCAATCTTGCCCTTCTTGGAGCCAGATCTCTGTTATAGCCACAACATCATATTTCCGCATGCCTGTCTGCGCCTGTACCTCACCAGTCTTATTAACCACACTCGCTGTATTCACATACATGCACATTAACCCTGATTCAGACTTTATTACTTCCTCCCTTACTCTGACCCCCACTAAATAACATAGTACTCGCTACTCTCGTGCTAGCTCCCCCAGTATTCTGTGCACCTTGGTATTCCTCTGATACTTGCTGCTGGTTCTCACAGCCATGACAAGTTATCAGTTTTGCTTTCCTCCAATCTGAGCTCCCACTCAGGTTATCATCCCCCTGACAGTTTAGTTTAAACACTCTCCAACAGCACCAGCAAATCACCCTGCGAGGATATTCGGCCCAGCCCTGCTAAGATGCAACTCGTCCATTTTGTACAGGACCCACCTGCCTCAGAACTGGTCCCAATGTCTCAGAAATCTGATGCCATCCCACCTACACCAGTTCCCCAGCCATGTGTTCGGTCACTCAATTCTCCTATACCTATGCTCACTTGCACGTGGGACTGGGAATAATCCTCAGATTACTCCTTTTGAAGCCCTGCATTTTAAACTCCTTTCTAGTTCCCTAAAATCTGCTTTCAGGACCTCATCCCCCTTCCGACCTATGTCACTGGTACCAATATGGACCACGACTTCTGGCTGTTCACCCTCCCCCAGAAGAATGTCCTGCAGCTACTCCATGACATCCTTGACTCTGGCACTGGGGAGGCAACACACCATCCTGGAGCCATGCTTACTGCTGCAGAAACGTCTGTCTGTTTCCCTTAATGAATTCCCGATCACTACTGCTCTTCCACTCTTCTTCCTCCCCTCCTATGCAGCTGAGCCACCTGTGGTGCCACAAACTTGGCTCTGATTGCACTCCTCTGAGGAACCATCCCCCTCACCAGTATCCAAAATAGAAAACTGATTAGCAAATGACATCATATCAGGGGACTCCTGCACTACCTGCCTGGTTCTCTTAGACTGTCTGGCATTCCTTATTTGCCTGCATGGTCCTAATCTGTGGTGTGACCACCTCCCTGAACGTGCTATCCACGTAGTCCTCTGCCTTGCAGATGCACAATAGTGACTCCAGCCACCACCTGAGTTCCGAAATCCAGAGCTCAAGCTTCTGTAGCCGGTGACACTTCCTGCAGATGTGTTTGTCTAGGACACATGGTGCTTCCATCACTTTTCACATGCCACAGGCTGTACATTCCACTCGTCACACCATATATCTGGAGCATTAGTCCATGCCTCTGGATTACTAGTCCACTATACCATTATGCTACCATTTCCTTAAAGCGCTGTGCCTCAGTAGATTTCCCACTAATATATATCCTTTTTAGAAAGGCGATTAATCAACTTTTGACCTTAAGAGGGGCCTACCTGCAGCCAATTGACTGATAACTCCCACTGACTTGCATTTTTAAAAAATGTTTAGAAAACTAAGTTACATTTCAGTTTAACAACAACATTCTTAGTTTTTCTTTTAATTTCTATTCTATTCACCTACAACTTACTAGTGAATTTCCACACTCACCAAATTCCTGATAATTTCATATCTTGCTGTATCTGGCCTGTAGATAAGTCATCCCTGCAGAATGTGACCAATTTCAGTGACAGGTACCTGCATGTAGGGAACTCGGAGTGTGAATAACTAGAATTCCCAAGTTGTGGATGCCATACCTGAAAGTTAGTAAGACCCAATAAACATGTAAACAGTGAGCTGTACCAGGTCTGGGTTGAATGCTTCAGATAAACTCAAAAGGTATCGCACAGATTCACCAGAATGAGACCAGGGCTTAAAGTGTTAAATTATGAAGACAGGATGCATAAACATAACTTGTACTACTTTGAATTTAAAAGGTTGAGGGGTAATCTGAATGAGATCTTTAAAATACTAATTTATAATTTAATGCTCAGTGCCCTAGAGCCAACACATGCCCTTTAAATTGCAAGAAGTTTATATTTTGCACTTTGATCAACTCTGGGTAGGGCTTGTTTTGGCAGAGTGCTATCAGTTGACTCAAATTGGCCAGGTATTATTTGCACTGATACATTGAGTGGGTGGTTTAATTACCTGAGGTACACCAAAAATACAAATAATCTTCTCTGTGTTCAGTTTACATCAGTCATTTTGACTTGTCATCAGTGGGAAACAATATGTATTGGTTTGCCTTGGTAAGTACTGTACATTCTATAGCTTTCTCCCTCTTCTTTCAGAAAAAATATGTTTGTGTTGTGGGTGTGTTCTTACCTGTGTGAATTTTTCTTGTAAAATGAAATGCTTGATCAAGTGCCAGTTATCATGTGCGGTGTACACACATGGCTATGCCTTAACATGAATCATTAATAGTTTTCTTGCTGTAGTATGCAGCTGGGGGAGACAGTGGTGTCGTGGTAAAGTCACTGGACTAACAATCCAGAGGCTCAGGCTAATTTCCTGGGGACATGGGTTAAAACACCTGGAATTGAAAGCTAGTTTCAGTAATCGTGTCAAGAAACTATCATTGATTATCATAAAAACCCATCTGATTCACTAATGTCCTTCAGAGAAGGAAATCTGCTGTCCTTACCTGGTCTGGCTGACATCTGACCCCAGACCTACAGCAGTGTGGGTGACTCTTAACTGCCCTCTGAAATGGCCTAGCAAGCCACTCAGTTCAAGGGTAATTAGGGATGGGCAACAAATGCTCATCTTCCAGTAACATCCGATCCCATGAAAGAATTTTTAAAAATACATAAATCATTGACATTGTCATTTTGAAATTCTGAATCTGTCTGTCTATATGAATTCATTCTATACCTTTCAGTCCAATATTTAAACTGATCTTGCCTCATGAGGGATACTACAGAGTAAACAACATATTGGGAAATTATTGCAACTAAAAGAAAAAGAAATAAAGCAGCTATCAAATAAAATGGGAGAATGAGTAGTTTCCTGCTGCTATGTACCTGGGGCGTGGAAAATAACAGGAGAATCATAGGTCGGAATTTTTTGTTGGGCGGGAGGTCCCTCCCAGTGGCCGAAAACTCTGTATCAAGCCCGCCTCTGCCAGGCCTGGGGAGCCAGGCCGGGAATTTTCGCTCCCAATTTCCTTAATTGGTTTTGGGCGGGACTTCCACCTCCTTGAGGCAGGATGCCATGCTGAATGGAGCTGCTGGCAGCAGCTCTTAGTCCCAGCAGCACTACCGGGAGCAGTGGCCACTGCTGGGACTACACCCAGCCATCGCAAGCAAGGTGAAGGACAGCGCCCGAAAACAGGTAAGTTTTTAGGGCCTCGCTGAGGACAATCAGGATTGATGAAGGGTCACAGACCTGAAACGTTAACTCTGTTTCTCTCTCCACAGATGCTGCCAGACTTGCTGACTATTTCCGACACTTTCTGATCTCATTTCTGATTTCTAGTGTCCACAGTGTTTTGCTCTTATCCTGCATTTTTCATGGTTTGCTTCTTGAGTATAATAGGGCTAATTTTCATCTTCATCGCATGGGTAGTAATCTGGTAGAGCAGATCACATGTCTGTTATAGATCCCCATGATTTTCAGTGTTAGTAAAATCAAGTGTGTTCTACATGGGTGGGCAAACTGCGTTGCCTGATTATTGTCCGTGCATCAGGGGCAAAGATGTTATCACTGAAGGCCATTTTGCATGGGTGCATTGGTGTTCCTGGCGTTCCTTTTAAATCTGCTTAGCTGCATTATAAGGGAATGTAAGTGTTTTTGTGTTTTATACCCTGGATATTCTCCTCAAATTCAATGCCCACTTACCACTCCCATAAACAGATTTTATCTTGCTTGCGAACCAAAGAATGCCTTTTCCATACCTAGTGTCTAGGTAAATGTATAGGGAGACCTAAGGCCAAACAAGCAACACTTGTCACTACACTCAGGCTCACTACCACATTATCTCCTCACTTTAGTTACTCAGGCTATAAATTATCAGACAAATGTATTGAACATAAATCAGGTAGAAGAACAGAATTCAGTGTTAATAGTATAGTTATAGCAATTACAAACTTTCACTAATTTTCACCAAATATCAATAACAAAGTCTCAACATAAATAATGAAATATATTTGCTTGCCTATTATATGACTACTCACTGCCAATGTGTCCTCTGACTAGACTCATACCCCGACAGCTTCAAACTGACTGGTCATCTGAATCCAGGTGGTCATATAAGATGCCCAGAATATCAATCATGTAGGATGTTGGAATTGAATGAACTTGATTCTTTCTTGAGAAACCTGTTTATCTGTTCCAAATAATTTGACTGAGCTGTTATTTGGGCACCTGTTCAGGGACAGTGGCCATCTTGTGGCTACAGAAACAAACAATCTTTGTTCATCCACAATGACCACAGCAAGCTGATGAAGATTCAGACATCAGGTTATAATGCATTTTCTGTCCAGATTCATGAATCAATTAGAAGTACTTTACTTCAATTCTGAGTGTTTTGTAATCTCAGGAAAATAATAATGCACCACAGGCAAATAAAATACTGTCAAATAAAATGGCAGAAAGTAAGAGGAGTTTTCTGCTGCTATGTACCTGGGGGTTGAAAAATTTGGGGTAAGTCATTGACTATTTTGCACTTAAATTTTCAACTATTTTACTTTTTTTATAATATGCTACTATTGAGGGGAGCTTTCAATTTAATGCCCTACACAGATCAGATGGGTGTTCAAGGAGTTCTTGCTATTAGGAAGCTTTAGAATGAGTTGCAGAAGAATGATTGGACAGAGATTTGCTACACGTAAGGCATGTTGCACAGTCCAGCAGTTACCCATGTATGTGGGTCAACCAGTTCTGTCAGAGTTACTTGTGCATTTGAGGAGATATGTCTTTGGGCAACAGATGCAGGGGGAATGTGAGGAAGAACATCTTTTACACAGAGGTGGTAATGATCTGGAAGTCACTGCTCACGAGGGTGGTGGAAGCAGAAGCAATGATTTCAAAAGGAAATTGAATCAGCTCTTGAAGTAAATAAACTTGCAGGGCTGTGGGAATCAAGCAGGGGAGTGGGACTGACTGGATTGCTGTGTGGAGACCCAGCATAAACTCAAGCCAAATGGCCTCTTTCTATGCAGTAAATGACTGACTCAAGATACTGTCCATCATGTTGTATGGAACTACCACCATGCTCAATGGGATAGGTTCAGAATAGATTTGGCAGTGCAAATACAGGACTACATGCATGCTAAGTAGTGGAAGCAGCATGCAATTGACAGAGCTAAGCGATGTCACAAATCAACAGATCAGATCAAAGCTCTGCAGTCCTGTCAGATCCAGTCGTGATTGTGGTGTACAATTAAACTAACCAGAGGAAGAGGCTCCACAAACATCCCCATCCTCAATGATGGGGGGAGCCCAGCACTTGTGCAAAAAACAAGGCTGAAGCATTTACAACAATCTTCAGCCAGAAGTGCTGAATGAATGATCCATCTCAGCCTCCTCCTGAGCTCTCCAGCATCACAGATGCCAGTCTTCAGCCAATTCGATTCACTGCACATGATAAAGAAATTGAGTCATAGTTGTTTACAGCACAGCAGGAGGCCATTCAGCCCATCGCGTCCATGCCAGCTCTCCACAGCTGAAATCACTGGATACAGTAAAGGCTATAGGCCCTGACAACATTCTGGCAGTAGTACTGAAGATTTCTGCTCCAGAACCAGCTGCGTCCCTAGCCAAGCTGTTCCAGCTACAACTTTGGCATCTACAACAAAATGGAAAAATTGTCCTGGTATGTCCTGCCCACAAAACGCAAGACAAATCCAATCTTGCCAGTTACCGTCGCATCAGTCTACTGTCGATCAGGAAAGGTGATGGAAAGCATCATTGACAGTGCTATCAAGCAGCACTTACACAGCAATAACCTGCTCACCAATGTTCAGTTTGGATTCCGCCAGGGTCTCTCAGCTCTGGACCTCATTACAGCCTTCGTCCAAACAGACAAAAGAGCTGAATTCAAGAGGTGAGGTGAAAGTGACTGCCTTTGACATCAAGGCAGCATTTGACAGAGTACGGCATCAAGGAGCCCTAGCAAAATTGAAATCAATGGGAATCAGGGGGAAATCTCTCCACTGATTGGAGTCATACCAAGCATAAAAGGAAGATAGTTGTGGTTGTTGGAGGCCAAACAGCTAAGCCCCAGAACATCACGGCAGGAGTTCCTCAGGGTAGTGTCTTATGCCCAACCATCTTCAGCTGCTTCATCAATAACCTCCCTCCATCCGAAGGTCAGAAGTGGGGATGTTCAATGATTACACAGTGTTCACTACCATTCATGACTCCTGATAGTGAAGCAGTCCATGTCCACATGCAGCAAGACCTAGACAACATTCAGGCTTGGGCTGATAAGTACCAGGTAATGAACATCGCCAACAAGAGAGAGAATCTAACCATCTCCTTGGACATTCAACGGCATTGCCATTGCTAAATTCCCTACCAACAACATTCTGGGGGTTACCACTGACCAGGAACATAACTGGGCCAGCCATATAAATACTGTGGCTACAAAAGCAGGTCAGAGGCTGGGAATTCTGCTGCAGGTAACTCACATCCTTGCCTCCCCAAAGCCTGTCCACCATCTACAATGTACAAGTCAGGAGTGTGATGAAATACACCCTACTTGCCTGGATGAGCGCAGCTCCAACACTCAAGAAGCTTGACACGAGCCAGAACAAAGCAGCCCACTTGATTGGCACCCCATCCACCGCCTTCTAGTAACTCCCTCCATCACCACTGCACAGTGGCAACTGTGTGTACAATATGCATGATGCACTGCAGCAACTTGCCAAGTCTCCTTGGACAGCACTGTTGAAACTCACAACCTCTACCACCAAGTAGGACAAGGATAGCAGACACATGGGAACACTACCCACTGCCAGATCCCCTCCAAGCCACACACCATCTTGACTTGGAACTGCATCACTGTTCCTTCACTGTCACTGAGTCACAAACCTGGACCTCCCTCTCTAACAGCACTGTGGATGTACCTACACAAGATGGACTGCTGCGGTTCAAGAAGGCAGCTCACCACCACCTTCTCAAGGGCAATTAGGGATGGGCAACAAATGTTGGCCTTTCCAGCGATGCTAACATCCCATGACAGAATAGAAAAAAAAAAATCCACATTTGGCCATGAAGGCTTTTCTGCATGTTGGTATTGGGCCATCTTGTACATCCAAGTGTCATCTTGTACAATCAGAAAAACAATTTTCAAATGGCAGAAGTTGAAGCGTGAATGCAGTGATAAACATACACAACCTGCATACTCACCTAGTGTCAACAGACCATCGGCCTGATTTTCTGCGTATTTCAGCATTTTCTGTTTTTATTTGGTGTCAACAGATCTGGTTTTCCTGAGTGTAGCCGGCACCTCATACTAGTGAGTCTTTCCATCATGCTTACCTGGAGGCCATAATTTTACACCACCCCAACGAGCCAGTTGGTGGCTGGGGGTGGAGGGGGCGGGGGGGGGGTATGGTGGCGTAAAATGGAGCAGGAGGCTCCAGGTGGCCTTCCCAATCTGCTACTGCCTCCACCCCACTTTACGTCGGGCAGGAGGGGAGAAAAACACCCCCCTCCGCCCCTGGCCAAACAAGGCCTTAAGTTGCCAATTCGCCTGCATTCACGCAGATTTTGTGCGCGGCAAGCGGGCATCCTTGTGCTGGGAAAGGCCTCCTGGTAAAAGTTGGTGGCCTCTCAGCACCCCAGGGGTGGGGCCTGAAATTTGGGCACAAGATGCCTGATTAAGTGCCACCCCCAGGACCCAACATACCGCCTCTTTCCCCCAAACGACCACCCTTGCCTCACCAGGGCCTGACCAATTACCCCCGGCGAGGCAACCAAAACTCACCCTAAATCCCGGTTCCATATCTTCATCTGCCGTTGATTGGGCTGCAGTCCCAGCATTTGCATTTCTCCAAAACCTCCTGGGATTCTTATAGAAGAGAAGTACTGAGATGGACTAGCAGCAACCTGTAACTCTTGTGCTACTACATGGGCAGTTTGGCACTGTGTTTTTTCTGTCATATGTGCGTGCACCAGAAGTGACTGGTGGGTGGGAACACAGGTGCTGCTATCATTTGACTGCATTCCAGACCTTGAAAATGGGTCCAGACAATGTTCTACCCCAGTGTCTTCCTTTTGTTTCTCCAGTGGAAGAGAGTCCTGATATACTTATTGTGTGATTCAAATTGAAGATTTTGTATACATTAAATGAAATTAAATTCTGCATATCAGAGCTTTATCATGCTTATTGCTCAAGAGGATCTGAAACCTACACAAAATAGCTGGTGACAAGCTATTAACCAACTAGTCACATGTCTTTCCACATCTAATAGAATGCTTCTTTCTTTGTCTAAGAGTCCCTATCCTGTCATTGCAGAGGGAGTGTGTCTGGTATCTGATCCTGTCCTGTACCTTTGGCATCAGTGTTTTCTGGTTTTACTGCTGGTGGGCTCTGCGCAATGACTACAGCAACTTAAATGAGTAAGTATGAAATGTTTCCAGCGTCTCTCTGGGAGATAACCTGCTAGTGTCCTTCTGAGAGATTGCCTTATAAGGGTTTGTCATAACTTTCTTGCTTTTGTACTCCATTTATAAAGCCCAAGATCCCATACACCTTTTTAACCACTTTCTCAACCTGCCCTGCCACCTTCAATGATTTGTGCACATATTAAAGTTCTTGGGCTTTTACCTCAGATTCTTTTCTCCTGCTCAACCCCAAAGACTATTCCTGTAATTGAATCTTCACTTCCATCAAAGTGGAGTGTGCCTTTACAAACCAATTTTGGGTAATTGTAGTGGGCCTATCCAAAATCTTTGTAACAATATGTTACTATCAAATGCTTCCACGTGAATGGTTTGATTTTGGAAAGCAGTAAAATAAATGTTTAGATCATGACTTGAACTACAGATTGCCAGATTTAGAATCCTAGAATGGTTTCAGCACAGAAGGAGGCCATTCAACCAGTCATGTCTATGCTGGCTATCTGCAAGTACCACCACCCCACCCTTTCCCCGAAGCCATGCAAATCTTCTCTTCAGGTGCTTATCCAATTCCCTTTTCAAAGCCTTGATTATGTCTGCCTCTACCACACCCTCGGGTAGTACATTCCAGATGCTATCAATTTGTTGCATTAAAAAGGTTTTTCCTCATGTCGCCATTGATTCTTTTGACAATCACCTTCAAATCGGTGTCCTCTGGTTTTTGACCTTTCCACCAATGGGAACATTTATCTACTCCGTCTAGACCACTCATGATTTTGAACATGTCGAAGGAGAATAACCCTAGCTTCTCTAATCTATCCCTGTAATTGACCTCCCTCAACCATGGAACTATTCCTGTAAATCTTTTCTGCACCCTTTCTAAAAGGCTTCATATCCTTCCTAAATTTTAGTGCTCAGAATTGGACACAATACTCCAGTTGAGGCCAAACCAAAGATTTATAAGGGTTTTATAATGCTTTTGTACTCCATTTATAAAGCCCAAGATCCCATACACCTTTTTAACCACTTTCTCAACCTGCCCTGCCACCTTCAATGATTTGTGCACATATACACCCAGATCTCTGCTCCTGCACCACCTTTAGAATTGAACCCTTAGTTTTATATTGCCTCTCTTCATTCTTCCTACCAAAATGTACCACTTCACATTTCTCTGCATTAAATTTCAGCTGCCACTTGTCCTCTTGCAGTTTATCACCATCCTCCTCACAGTTCACAAAACTTCTAAGTTTTGTGTTATCTGCAAATTTTGAAATTGTGCCCTATAAACCCAAGTCTAGTTCATTAATATTTCTCAAGAAAAGAAGTGGTATTAGCACTGACCCCTGGGGAACCCCACAGTATACCTTCCTCCAGTCCAAATGACAACCGTTCACCACTTCTGTTTCCTGTCACTCAGCCAATGTCGTATCTATGCTGCAGCTGTTTTTTTATCCATAGGCTTCAACTTTGCTGGCAAATCTATTGTGACACTATCAAACTCCTTTTGGAAGTCCATATACACCGCAACTATATTACCCTCAACCATCTCTATTACCTCATTAAAAAAATTCAACCAAGTTAGTTAAACACAATTTGCCTTGAACAAATCCATGCTTGCTTCCCCTAATTAATCCACAATTGCCCTAATGACTTAATTTTGTCAGATAATTCAACGCCAGGAGCATCCGGAATAAGGTGGGTGAGCTTGCAGCATGGGTTGGTACCTGGGATCTCGATGTAGTGGCCATTTCGGAGACATGGGTAGAGCAGGGGCAGGAATGGATGTTGCAGGTTCCGGGATTTAGATGTTTCAGTAAGAACAGAGAAGATGGTAAAAGAGGGGGGGGTGTGGCATTGTTAATCAAGGAGAGTATTACAGCGACAGAAAGGACGTTTGAGGACTCGTCTACTGAGGTAGTATGGGCCGAGGTTAGAAACAGGAGAGGTGAGGTTACCCTGTTGGGAGTCTTTTATAGACCTCCAAATAGTTCCAGAGATGTAGAGGAAAGGATAGCGAAGATGATTCTCGACAGGGGCGAGAGTAACAGGGTAGTTGTTATGGGGGACTTTAACTTTCCAAATATCGACTGGAAATACTATAGTTTGAGTACTTTAGATGGGTCAGTTTTTGTCCAGTGTGTGCAGGAGGGTTTTCTGACACAGTATGTAGACAGGCCAACCAGGGGCGATGCCACATTGGATTTGGTACTGGGAAATGAATCCGACCAGGTGTTAGATTTAGATGTAGGTGAGCACTTTGGTGATAGTGATCACAATTCGGTTAGGTTTACCTTAGCGATGGGCAGGGACAGGTATATACCGCAGGGCAAAAATTATTGCTGGGGGAAAGGAAATTATGATGCGATTAGGCAAGATTTAGGATGCGGAGGATGGGGAAGGAAACTGCAGGGGATGGGAACAATCGAAATGTGGAGCTTATTCAAGGAGCAGCTACTGCGTGTCCTTGATAAGTATGTACCTGTGAGGCAGGGAGGAAGTTGTCGAGCGAGGGAGCCGTGGTTTACTAAAGAAGTTGAAGCGCTTGTCAAGAGGAAGAAGGCGACTTATGTTAGGATGAGACGTGAAGGCTCAGTTAGGGCGCTTGAGAGCTACAAGCTAGCCAGGAAGGATCTAAAGGGAGAGCTAAGAAGAGCAAGGAGAGGACACGAGAAGTCATTGGCGGATAGGATCAGGGAAAACCCTAAGGCTTTCTCTAGGTATATCAGGAATAAAAGAATGACTAGAGTTAGATTAGGGCCAATCAAGGATAGTAGTGGGAAGTTGTGTGTGGAATCAGAGGAGATAGGGGAAGTGTTAAATGAATATTTTGCGTCAGTATTTACAGTAGTGAAAGAAAATGTTGTCGAGGAGAATACTGAGATTCAGGCTACTAGGCTAGATGGGATTGAGGTTCACAAGGAGGTGTTATCAATTTTGGAAAGTGTGAAAATAGATAAGTCCCCTGGGCCAGATGGGATTTACCCTAGGATTCTCTGGGAAGCTAGGGAGGAGATTGCAGAGCCTTTGTCCTTGATCTTTATGTCGTCATTGTCGACAGGAATAGTGCCGGAAGACTGGAGGATAGCAAATGTTGTCCCCTTGTTCAAGAAGGGGAGTAGAGACAGCCCTGGTAATTATAGACCTGTGAGCCTTACTTCGGTTGTGGGTAAAATGTTGGAAAAGGTTATAAGAGACAGGATTTATAATCATCTTGAAAAGAATAAGTTCATTAGCGATAGTCAGCACGGTTTTGTGACGGGTAGGTCGTGCCTCACAAACCTTATTGAGTTTTTCGAGAAGGTGACCAAACAGGTGGATGAGGGTAAAGCAGTGGATGTGGTGTATATGGATTTCAGTAAGGCGTTTGATAAGGTTCCCCACGGTAGGCTATTGCAGAAAATACGGACGTATGGGGTTGAAGGTGATTTAGAGCTTTGGATCAGAAATTGGCTAGCTGAAAGAAGACAGAGGGTGGTGGTTGATGGCAAATGTTCATCCTGGAGTTTAGTTACTAGTGGTGTACCGCAAGGATCTGTTTTGGGGCCACTGCTGTTTGTCATTTTTATAAATGACCTGGAAGAGGGTGTAAAAGGGTGGGTTAGTAAATTTGCAGATGACACGAAGGTCGGTGGAGTTGTGGATAGTGCCGAAGGATGTTGTAGGGTACAGAGGGACATAGATAGGCTGCAGAGCTGGGCTGAGAGATGGCAAATGGAGTTTAATGCGGAAAAGTGCGAGGTGATTCACTTTGGAAGGAGTAACAGGAATGCAGAGTACTGGGCTAATGGGAAGATTCTTGGTAGTGTAGATGAACAGAGAGATCTTGGTGTCCAGGTGCATAAATCCCTGAAGGTTGCTACCCAGGTTAATAGGGCTGTTAAGAAGGCATATGGTGTGTTAGCTTTTACTAGTAGGGGGATCGAGTTTCGGAGCCACGAGGTCATGCTGCAGCTGTACAAAACTCTGGTGAGACCGCACCTGGAGTATTGCGTGCAGTTCTGGTCACCGCATTATAGGAAGGATGTGGAAGCTATGGAAAGGGTGCAGAGGAGATTTACTAGGATGTTGCCTGGTATGGAGGGAAGGTCTTACGAGGAAAGGCTGAGGGACTTGAGGTTGTTTTCGTTGGAGAGAAGGAGGAGGAGAGGTGACTTAATAGAGACATATAAGATAATCAGAGGGTTAGATAGGGTGGATAGTGAGCATCTTTTTCCTCGGATGGTGATGGCAAACACAAGGGGACATAGCTTCAAGTTGAGGGGTGATAGATATAGGACAGATGTCAGAGGTAGTTTCTTTACTCTGAGAGTAGTAAGGGCGTGGAACGCCCTGCCTGCAGCAGTAGTAGACTCGCCAACTTTAAGGGCATTTAAGTGGTCATTGGATAGACATATGGATGAAAATGGAATAGTGTAGGTCAGATGGTTTCACAGGTCGGCGCAACATCGAGGGCCGAAGGGCCTGTACTGCGCTGTAATGTTCTAATGTTCTATGTAAGGATAGAAGATTGGCTGGCTGGCAGAAAACAGAGAGTCTGGTTCTCACTTGGATTGTCAACCTGACATCTGTCATACATACCCTTTTGTTGCTTCAACTTACTCTTTATCTTGTCATCCATGGAGTTCTTACTTTGCTTGACCAACCTTTCCCCTTTGTGGGAATGTATTTTGACTGTACCCAAACTATCTTCTCTTTAAAGGCAGCCCATTGTTCTGTTAGAGTTTTGCCTGCCAATCTTTGATTCCAGTTTGCTTAGGACAGATCGGTTCTCTCCCCACTAAAATTGTCTTCCTCCAATCTAGCATTTTTACCCTAGATGGCTCCTTGTCTTTTTCCCTGGTTAGTCTAAACCTTATGATATTATGATCACTGTTCCCTAAAAGGTTCTCCAATTGATACTTGATCCACCTCGTTCCCCAGAACCACATCCAGCAATGTCTCCATTGTTGGGCTGGAAACACACTTTGGAAACTCTTCCCTCGCTTTACCCTTATACTATCCCAGTCTATATTAGGGTAATTGAAGTACCCCATAGTACTCTAGTTTTCCCACCTCTAAATTCCCTGCAAATTTGCTCCTCTACATCTTTTTCACGGTGGCTTAGAGTAAACCTAGTAGTATAATGGTAGCTCTTTTGTTCCTTATTATTAACATTAAATAGAGAAACAAACAATAGCAAAGGTAAACAACCTATTTCCATAAGGGAATGGTATAGTGGTAATTTTACTGGACTAGTAATCCAGAGGTCTGACTAATGCTATGGAAACCAGAGTTCAAATCCCACTGCAGCAGCCGAGGAATTTAAATTCAATGAAATAAATCTGAAATAAAATGAAAAGCTAGTCTCAATGATGATTCTGAAACTACTGGATTATCCGAAAAACCCATCTGGTTCATTAATATTCTTTAATGAAGGAAATCTGTTGTCCTTACCCAATCTGGCCTACATGTGTGGTTGACATTTAACTGCCCCCCTCAATTGTATTAAACTGCTACAGAAACGTTGAACAAGAGTAAAAGCAGATGGATCAGAAATGCACACTCTGCCAGTCGACCCTAGAATGTCCTTCTCACTAACATCTGGGGATATCTGCCAAAATTAGGAGATCTGTCCCAGATTAGTCAAGCAACATCCTGACAGTCATACTCACAGAATCAGGCTTACAGCCAGTGTCCTGGATTCCTCCATCACCATCCCTCAGAGATGGCAGCACAGTGGTATATAGTTGGGATGAGTGGCCCTTGGAGTCCTCAACATTGACTCTGGACCTCATGAACTCTCATGGCATCAGGTGAAACATGGGAAAGAAAATCTCCTGCTGATTACCACCTACTATACTCCCTCAACAGATGAATCAGTACTCTATGTTGAACTCCAATTGGAGGAAGACATAATGTACTCTGGATGGGGGAATCAAGAGTCTATCACCAAGGGTGGCTTGATACTGACTGAGCTGAAGGACATATCTGTCAGGCTGGACCTGCGGCAGATGGTGAAAGAACCAAAGGAAAAGAAACTAAACTGACCACACCTTCACCAATCTGCCTGTCTTAGATGCATCTGTCCATGACAGTATTGGTAGGAATGTCCAGAGTACTGTCCTTGTGGAGACTAAGTCCTGTCTTCACCCTGAGGACACCCTCTATGGTGTGTGGAACTACCAACGTGCTAAATGGGATGGATTCTACCAACGTACTGCTATGACCGAGGCGGGAGGAGTGCACTGTTTCTTCTCGTCCCACTTCTCCACAGGTCATAACATACATTTTAAATGTTCCCACTTGCTGATACAGTCAATCACATACTCTATTTTTCCCAGACCACACTAACCAGGTTTTTTTTTTAAAAAACAGTTTATTATAGAACAAGTCTTAACTAGTAATGAAGTAAAGCATAAATGGATTAAAACTTTAAAGTCCCAACAATAAAAATTTTAAAGTTCCTTTTTTACCTTAGCTCCTCATACTCCCATTCATATGCCAGTTAACTGGAAAAGAAAGGATTTATTTAATTCAGAGCTCTGTTACAGACAAAAAACTTGGGGAGATTACTTGCTCGTTTTTGAAGAGAACAGCAGATGAGATGTGCTGTTCCAAAACTGGCATACATTCTAACTGCCGAATACATGTAGACAAGTCACAGATCTAGTAGAACAGTTCTTTTCAGGCAGTGTTGAAAAGTAATTTAGCAGGCTTTCATCAAAGACAGGAAATGCGATGAATTGACACAGTGGACTTCTCGGTCTTTCAGAGATACTGGAAAGTGAGCTGGGTTGTGGTCTTATTTTTACACTTCAGCAGACTTGACTTTATCAGCTGCTCACTGCAGAAGGTAAAACACTGATCACAATCAAAAAGCTTGCGAGTTTTCTGTCCATCCCAGGTGCGCTCTGCTGCAACTGGGCTTGTCCAATCAAGGGACACTTGTCACCTCTCTGCCCCTGTTACCAGGTTTTCGATTCCATCTTTTGCTTGAGTCATGTGACAACCAGTAACATTGTTGCCAATCTAATTCCTTCAGTGCCTGCTTGATGTTTCTCTTTAAAAAACTGGTCCAACATTTATTCAGTTTAACTATAAATTCCTTTAAAATAATTTTAACAAAAAAAAATCACTTTCATAACAGCACTAAATGGGATAGATTCAGAACAGATCTAGCAGTTCAAAATGAGCATACATGAGGAGCAGTGAGTTAGCAGTAGCAGGAGAATTCTATTCCACCACAGTCTGTGACCTCATGGCCTTGCCATATCTCCCACTCTACCATTACCATCAAGCCAGGGGACCAATCCTGGTTCAATGAGGAGTGTAGTAGAGCATGCCAGGAGCAGCACCAGGCATACATAAGAATGATACCACACTGGTGAAGCTACACAGGATTGCATGAATGCTAAAAAGCAGAAGCAGCATACAATAGACAGAGCTAAGCAATCCCACAACCAACAGACCATATCAAAGCTACCATATCCAGTTGTGAATGGTAGTAGATAATTAAACAATTAACAGGAGGAGGAGGCTCCACAAACATCCTCAATGATGGGAGAGCCTAACACATTAGTGTTAAAGACAAGGCTTAAACGTTTGCAACCATTTTCAGCCAGATTTGCTGAATGATAATCCGTAATGGCCTGCTCCTGACATCCCCAGTATCAGGGATGCGAGTCTTCAGCCAATTTGATTCACTTTACATGGTATCAAGAAATGGCTGAAGTCACTGGATATTGCAAAGGCTACAGGCCCTGACATCATCCCAGCTGTAGTGCTGAATACTTGTGCTCCTGAACTAGCTGTGACCTTAGCCATGCAATTCCAGTGTAGCTACATCATAGGCATCTACCTGACATTGTGGAAAATTGCCTGGGTATGCCCTGTCCACAAAAAGCAGTGCAAATTCAATCAGTTTAAACCCAATCAGCAGCAAGGTGATAGAAAGGATCTTCAATGCTGTTACCAAACAGCATTTACTCAGTAATAACCTGCTCATCGCTGCTCAGACTGGGTTCCAACAGGACTACTAAGCACCAGACTGCATTATAGCATTGATCCAAACTTGGACAAAAGAGCTGAATTCCAGAAATAAGCTAGAGTGACAGCTCTTGATATTTAGGCAGCATTTGAATGTGTATGGCATCAAGGAGCCCTAGTAAAATTGAAGTCAATGGGAATCGGGGGTAAGGCGTCCACAGGCTGGATTAATACAGAGCACGAAGGAAGATGGTTGTGGTTGTTGCAGACCAATCATCTCAACCCCCAGGAGTTCCTCAGGGCAGTGTCCAAGGCCCAGCCATCTTCAGCTACTTCATTAATGTTGCTCTCACCATCATGTCAGAAGGGGGGATGTTCGCTGATGATTGCAGTGATCAGTCCCATTAATAACTCCTTAGATAATGAAGCAGTCCATATCTGCATGGAGCAAAACCTGGACAACATTTAGCTTAAGACTGATATATGGCAAGTAACATTCTTACCACACAAGTGCCAGGCAATGATCATCTCCAACAAGAGAATCTGATCTTCTCCCCTTGGCATTCTTTGGCCTTACCATTAATGAATCCCCTACCAATGTCCTTAGGTTACCATTGACCAGAAACCCAACTGGACCAGCCATATAAATACTGTGGCTACAAGAGCAGGTTAGAGGCTGGGAATTCTGCTGCAAGTAACTCACCTTCTGCATCAATCATTTGTTCCTCTCATGTGAATCAGCCAGACTATTTTATTCTTTCATGGAATGTGAGCATCACTGGCAAGGCCAGCATTTGTTACCTACCCCTAGGTGGCCTTGAGAAGATGGTGGTGAGCCATCTTCTTGAACCTTTGCAGTCCATGTGATGTAAATGCACCCATAGTGCTGTTAGGGAGGGAGTTCCAGGATTTTGACCCAGCAACAGTGAAGGAACAGCAAGATATTTCCAAGTTAGGATGGTGTGTGATTTAGAGGGAAACTTGCAGGTGATGAATTTCACATGTGTCAGCTGACCTTGCTGTTCTGAGTGGTAGAGGTCACAGGTTTGGAAGGTGCTTTCGAAGGAGCTTTGGCGAGTTGCTGCATTGCATCTTTAGATGGTATACACTGCTGCCACTTTGCACAGTGGTGGATAGATTGCCGAGCAGGCTGCTTTGGCCTGGATGGTGTTGAGCTTCTTGAGTGTTGTTGCAGCTGCACTCATCCAGGCAAATGGAGAGTATTCCATCATACTCCTGACTTTTGCCTTGTAAATGGTGGCCAGGCTTTGGGGAGTCAGGAGGTGAGTTACTTGCTGCAGAATTCCCAGCCTGACTGTGTAACCACCCGATTTAGATGGCTGCTCCAGTTAAGTTTCTGGTCAATGGTAACCCCCAGGATGTTGATAGTTGGGAATTCAGCAAGAGTAATACTGTTGAATGTCAAAGAAATGGTTAGATTCTCTCTTGTTGGAAATGGTCATTGTCTGGCACTTGTGTCAGAGTCAAAATAATTTACTGCACAGAAGGAGGCCATTCAGCCTATCGAGTCCATGCCGGCTCTCCATGGAACTATGCAGTCAATCCCACTCCCTTTGCTTGATCCCTGTAGCCCTAAATCTATTTCTCTCTGTTGATCATCCACCTTCCTCTTGAAGTCATTGATCGACTCCACTTCCACCCTCCTTGTGGGCAGCATGTTCCAGGTCATTACACCCCGTTGCATAAAAATGTATGGCCTCCTATTCCTCCTGCATCTTTTGCAGAAAACTTTCAATGTGTCTCCCTAGTCCTTGTACCATTTGTTGTGAACAGTTTTTGCTTGTCCAACTTATCTAAGTGTGTCATAATCTTGCACACTTCTATTAAATCTCACCTCAATCTCTGTTATTCTAAGGAGAACAAACCCAGCTTTTCCAACCTAAGCTTGTAACTAAAATCCTCTATCCCTGGAACCATTCTGGTATATCTCCTCTGCACCCTCTTAAGACCCTCATATCCTTCCTGAAGTGTGGTGACCAGAACTGGTGCAATACTTCAGTTGGGGTCTAACCAGACCTTTATAAAGCTTCAGCATAAATTCTCTCTTGTACTCAATTCTTTTATTTATGAAGCCCAAGATGCCATACGCTTTACTAACTACTCTCTCAATATGTCCTACCACCTTCAAAGATCAAGGCACATGCATTCCCAGGTCCCTCTGTTCCTGCAGATGCTTTAGAACACTGCCATTAAGTATATATTGCCTCTCGCTATGCCTTCTGCTAACATGCATCACCTCACTTGTAAGAATTAAATTCCATCTGCCACCTCTCTGCCCATTCTGCTAGCCTATCGATGTCCTGTTGCAGGCAGTTCACATCATCCTCACTGCCGTACTTCAAGTTTAATGTTGTCAACAAATTTTGTATTCCAAAGTCTAAGTCATTTATATATAACAAAATAAAGTAGCTGTCGCAGCACTGACCCTTGGGGAACACACGGTCTACCATCCTCCAGTCTGAAAAACAACCATTTACTGACAACTCACTGTTTTCTGTCATAAGCCATTTTTTTACTCAATTGGATACTGACCATCCTATTCCATGATCCTCAATTTTGTTAACCACTCATGTGGTACCTCATCAAATGCTTTCTTAAAATCCATACAAACAACATCCACCGCATTCCCTTCATCAACCTTCTGTTACATCAAAAAGTTCAATTAGATTAGTCAAACATGATCTGCTTTTTAAAAATCCATGCTGGCTATCCTTAATTAACTCGAACTTCTAGGAGCCTGTTGATATTTTCCCTGATGGCTTCTAAAACCTTACCCACCGCTAATTTTAAACTAGCTGGCTTGTAGTTGCTAGGACTGTCCTTACACCCTTTCTTGAATAAGGGTGTCACATTTGCCACTCTCCAATCCTCTGGAACCTCCCCCGTATCCAGGGAAGATTGGAAGATCATGGCAAGCCCTTCCACTATCTCCATCCCCACTTCCTTTAGCAACCCAAGGCAAATCATCTGGACCAGGTGACTTAGCTACCCCAAGCATTGCCAGTCTTTAGAATCTCCCCTCAATTTTTATCCTATCCATTGCCTCTACTCTCTCCACTTCCTTAATGAACACTGATACAAAGTACACATTAAATTTATTAGCCTTGCCCAGTGGCTCGAAGCATATATTACCTACTTTGTCCCTAATAGGCCCCACTCCACCTCTTACTACCCGCTTACTATTTACATGCCTGTAGAAGATCTTTGGGTTCCCTTATGTTGACTGCCATTCTATTTCCATATTCTCACTTTGCCAATCTCTATCTCCCTTGTCAACCAAGCTGCCCTATCCTTGGTTCCCCTATCTTTCACCCTTGTTGGAACGTTCTTAGCCTGTACCTGAAGCATCTCTTCCTCAAAAAAAAACCATTGTTCCGATACAGCTCTTCCTGTCAGTCTTTGGTTCCATTCTACCCTGGCTAGATCCCTTCTCATTGCATTGAAATTAGCCCTCTTTCAATCTGGATATTCTACCTTATTTTGTTCCTTGCTTTTCTCTATTACTAGTCTAAAACTTATGATACGAAGATCACCCTTACTGAAGTGCTCCTCCACAGACACTGGTCCACCTCATTTCCCAGCACCAGATCCAGCAATGCCTCTTTTGTAGTTGGGCTGAGAAAATACAGAGAAAGGAAGTGTCCTGAACACATTTGAAAAATTCCTCCCCCCTCCTTACCCTTTACTCTAAAATCTTCCCAATTGATATTTGGGTAATTAAAGTCCCGCAATATCACAACTGTATAGTTCTTACACATCTCTGGTTTCCCTGCATACTTGCTCCTCTATCTCACTCACTATTTGGAGGCCTATAGAATACTCCTAGTACTGTGATCATACTCTTTTTGCTCCTCAACTGTAACCAAGTGAATTCTGTCCTTGCCCCTTCAAGGACATCCTTCCTTTCCAGCCCTGCAATGTGTTTCCTAATCAGGACTGTTACACAACCTCCCTTTTTACCTTCTCCGAACACTTTGTACCCTTGCATATTCAGTGCCCAGTCTGCCATTTTAAGCCACGTTTCCATTATTACCACTACATCATATTCCCATACTGTTATTTCTGTTTGTAGCTCACCAACCTTATTCACCAGAATTTACACAATTTACATGCATTTACACACATAGAAATATAGGAACATAGGAGCAGGAGTAGGCCATTCAGCCCATCAAGCCTGCTCTGCCATTCAATATGATCATGAATGATCATCCACTTCAATGCCTTCCCCCGCCCCCCACCACCCACCACCCGCCCCGCCACACTATCCTCATATCCCCTTATGTTATTTGTATTCAGAAATCTGTCAATCTCTGCTTTAAACATACTCAATGACTGAGCTTCCACAGCTCTCTGGAAGAGAAAATTCCAAAGATTCACAACCCTCTGAGTAAAGAAATTTCTCCTCATCTGTCCTCAGTGGCTTCCCCTTTATTTTGAAACTGTCCTCTGGTTCTAGACTTCCCAACCAAGAGAGATATCTTACCTGCATCTACCCTGTCTATCCCTTTAAGTATTTTGTAGGTTTCAATTAGATCACCTCTCGTTCTTCAAAACTCTAGAGAATATAGGCAGTTTCCCCAGTCTCTTCAAGGACAGTCTCACCATCCCAGGAACAAGTCTGGTGAACCTTCATTGCATTTCCTCTATGGCAATAATATCTTTCCTAAGGTAAGGGACCCAAAACTGCACACAGTACTCCAGGTGCGGTCTAACCAAGGTTCTATACAATTGAAGCAAGACTTCACTACTCCTGCACTCAAATCCTCTTGCAATAAAAGCAAGCATACCATTAGTCTTCTGAATTACTTGCTGCATCTGCACGTTAGCTTTCAGTGACTTATTGACAAGGGTAACCAAGTCCCTTTGTATATCTACACTTTCTAATCTCTTACCATTTAAGAAATACTCTGCTCATTTACTCCTCCTACCAAAGTAGATAACCTCACATTTTTCCACATTATATTCCATCTGCCACATTCTTGCCAACTCACTAAGTCTTTCCAAATCTCCTTGAAGCCACTTTGCACCTACCTCAACACATTCCCACCTTGTTTTGTGTCATCCGCGAACTTGGAAATATTACATTTGGTCCCCACATCCAAATCATTGATATATATTGTGAACAACTGGGGCCCAAGCACTGATCCCTGCAGTACTCCACTAGTCACAGCCTGCCAACGTGAGAATGATCCATTTATTCCTACTGTTTTCTGCCTGATAACGAATCCTAATCCATGCCAGTATATTACCTCCTATCTCATGAGCTTTAATTTTGCTAACCAACTTCCTGTGGGGGACTTTATCAAAGGCCTTTTGAAAATCTAAGTATACCATGTTCACCAACTCCCCTTTGCCAATTCTGTTAATAATATCCTCAAAAAACTCCAACATGTTCATCGAATTCATAATCGATTTGCCATTCATAAATCCATGTTGACCATGCCCATTATTATCCAAATGTCATAGAGTCATAGAGTCGTACAGCATAGAAACAGTCCTTTCTGCCCATCACATCCATGCTGACCATAATGCCTATCTATACCACCTGCCTGCGTTAATTCCATATCCCTCTATGCCTTGCTCATTCAAGTACCTGTCCAGATGCTTCTTAAATGTTGCTACTGTTCCTGCCTCCACCACCTCCTCTGGCAGCTCATTCCAGATACCCACTATTCTTTGTGTGAAAAATTTACCCCTTTGATCCCCTTTAAACCTCCTCCCTTACCTTAAATCTATGCCCTCTAGTTTTAGTCACCCCTACCATGGGAAACAGACTCTGGCTATCTACCCTATCTATGCCTCTCAATTTTATATACCTCTATCATGTTCCCTCTCAGCCTCCTTTGCTCCAGGATAAACAGACCGAGCCTATCCAATCTCTCTTTATAACTCAAGCCCTCCAAACCAGGCAACATCCTTGTGAATCTTTTCTGCACCCTCTCTAGCTTAATCACATCTTTCCTTAGTGCAGCAACCAGAACTGCACACAGTACTCCAAATGCGGCCTAACAAACGTTATGTAAACTGTAACATGACATCCCAACTCTTGTACTCAATGCCTCGGCCGATGAAGGCAAGCATGCCATACACCTTCTTCCCCACCCTGTCTACCTGTGTTGCCACTTTCAGGGAACTATGCACTTGCACCCCAAGGTCTCTGCTCAACAACACTCCCCAGGGCCCTGCCATTCACTGTATATGTCCTGCCCTGGTTTAACTTCCCAAAATGCATTACTTCACACTTGTCTGAGTTAAATTCCATTTGCCAATCCCTTGCCCACTTTCCCAGTTGATCTATATCCTGTTGTAACCTTAGACAACCTTCCTCACTGTCCACTATACCACCAATTTTGGTGTCATCTGCAAACTTACTAATCATGCCCCCTACATTCACATCCAAATCATTAATATACATGACTAACAGAGGGCCCAGCACCGATCCCTGCGGCACACCACTGGTCACCTACCTCCAATCTGAAAAACAACCCTCCATTCCCACCCTCTGCTTCCTATTACCAAGCCAATTTTGTATCCAATTTGCTAGCTCACCTTGGATCCCATGTGTTCGAACCTTCTGGACCAGCCTACCATACGGGACCTTGTCAGAGGCCTTGCTAAAGTCCATGTAGACAACGTCCATCACCCTGCCCTTGTCAATCCTCTTGGTCACCTCTTCGAAAAACTCAAATTTGAGAGAGACATGATTTCCCACGCACAAAGCCATGCTGACTTTCCCTAATCAGACCATGCCTTTCCAAATTCATATAAATCCTGTCCCAGAATCACTTCCAATAACTTTCCCACCACTGATGTAAGGCTCACTGGCCTGTAGTTCCCTGGCTTATCCCTGCTGCCCTTCTTAAATAAAGGCACTACATTAGCTATCCTCCAGTCTTCCGGTACCTCACCCGTGGCTAACAATGATACAAAAATCTCTGCCAGGGCCCCAGCAATCTTCTCCTTTGCTTCCCACAGCATCCTAGGATATACCTGGTCAGGCCCTGGGGATTTATCCACCTTAATGCGCTTCAAAGCCTCCAACACCTCCTCCTTTGTAATGTTGATATGCTCCAGGATATCGCTGTTCCCTCCCTTGAACTAGCTTCCATGATCTTTTCCATAGTAAATACAGACGAGAAATATTCATTCAAGACCTCGCCCATTTCCCGTGGCGCCACACATAGATTACCGCACTGATCCTTAAGGGGACCTACTCTCTCCCTAGCTACCCTTTTACTCTTAATATACTTATAGAATCTTTTAGGATTCTCCTTTATCTTATCTGCCAGGGAAATCTCATGGCCCCTTTTCACCCTCCTAATTTCCTTCTCAAGTGTACTCCTACATCCCCTATACTCCAAGGGACTCGCTTGATCCCAGCTGCCTATACCTGACATAGACCTCCTTCTTTGTCCTGACCAGACCCTCAATATCCCTCGTCAACCAAAGTTCCCTAAACTTGCCAGCCTTGCCCTTCCATCTAACAGGAACATGCCAGCCCTGAACTCTTCCTATCTCACTTTTAAAAGCCTCCCATTGATCACATCCTTTAGAACAGATTCTAGCATTTTACCAATGACTGATGTAAAGCTAACAGGTCTGAAATTCCCTGTTTTCTCTCTCCCTCCCTTCTTAAATAGTGGGGTGACATTTGCAACCTTCCAATCTGCTGGAACCACTCCAGAGTCTGTAGAATTTTGGAACGTGATCACCAATGCATTGACTATCTCCATAGATACCTCTTTCAACACTCTGGAATGTAGAATATCAGGTCCTGGGGACTTATCAACCTTCAGCCCCATTAATTTCTCCAATATAAACTTCTTACTAAGACTAATTTTCTTCAATTTCTCATTCCTCTCCATCCCCCCCCCCCCCCCCCTCCCTCAGTGAAGGCAGATGCAAAGTAATCATTTAGCTTCTCTGCCATTTCTCTATTCCCCCATTATAAATACTCCTGACTCTGCCTGTAAAGGATCTACATTTGTCTTAGCCAAATGTTTCCTTTTTATGTACCTATAGAAGCTTTTACAGTCAGTTTTTATATTTTTGCAAGCTTATATTCATATTCTATAATCTCTTTCTTTATCTTTCTTCGTCATCCTTTGCTGTATTCTAAAATCCTCCCAATCCTCAGGCTTGCTACTATTTCTGGCAACTTTATAGGCCTTTTCTTTTAATCTTATACAATCCTTAACTTCCTTTGTTATCCATGGTTGACTGCCTTTACTTTTGGGGTTTTTGTAACTTGAAGGAATGTATAGTTGCTGTAAATTATGTAATATTTCTTTAAAGACTATCCATTGCTTATGTACTGTCATACCTTTTAATGTATTTTCCCGATTCACCTCAATCAATTTGCCCCTCATACCTTCATAATTTCTTTTGTTCAAATTTAACACCCTGGCTTCAGATTGAACTACCTCACTTTCAAACATAAATGTAAAATTCTTTCATATCTCATCCCTAAAAGGTTCTTTTACAACAAGATTATTAATTCGCCCTTACTCATTACATATTAGATCTAAAATAGCCTGTTATCTAGACAGTTCCTCGACAAACTGCTCTAGAAAACCATCCCCAACACTCCAGAAAATCTTCCTCCACAGCATTAGTGCTTATTAGGTTTACCCAGTCTATATACTGATTGAATTCACCCATGATTACTGTAGTATCCATGCTACATGCTTCTCTAATCTCCTGACTAATGCCATGCCTCACACTACCACAACTGTTTGGTGGCCTATGAACAACTTCTACCAATGTTTGCTGCCCCTTGTGGTTTCTTAGCTCCATGCTAACAGATTCCACATTTTGTTCTTCTGATCGGAGATCCTCCCTCACTAATGTGCTGATCCAATCCCTTATCAGCACAACACCACCTTCTTTTCCTTTTTGCCTTTCCTTCCTAAATGTCAAATATCCTTGAATATTCAGTTCCCAGTCTTGGTCACCTTGCAGCCACGTTTCTGTTATGGTAATTAGATCATACCCATTTACTTCCATTTGGGCCTTTAAGTCATCTACCTTGTTGCAAATGCTGCATGCATTCAGGTAGAGTACCCTTAACCTTATCTTCTTGACATTCTGCATTCTAAGCCTAGTTGATGCTTGCCTTTGTTTCACCTGCCTTCTAATGTCACTTGCTACTTTGCTACCTCCTGTTACAAGCTTTACTTCCTTCCAATTTGAGCTACCCCTCAGGTTCCCACCCCCCTGACAAGCTAGTTTCAACCCTCCCCAACAGCACTAGCAAATCTCCCTGTGAGGATGTTAGTTCTGGTCCTGGAAGGTCCACCTTGTACAGGTCCCACCTGCCCCAGAACCGGTCCCAATGCCTCAGAAATCTGATGCCCTCCCTCCTATACCAATTCTCCAGACATGTGTTCAATCAATCAATCAATCCTCCTATTCCTAAGCTCACGAGCACATGGCACTGGGAGTAATCCTGAGATTACTGCTCTTGAGGTCCTGCTTTTTAATTTCCTTCCTAACTCTCTAAAATCTGCTTTCAGGACCTTATCCTTTTTCCTACCTATGTCATTGGTAGCAATGTGGACCACGACCTCTGGCTGTTCACACTCCTCCAGAAGGATGTCCTGCAGCTGCTCTGACATCCTTGACCCTGGCACCAAGGAGGCAACACACCATCCTGGAGTCACATTTACTGAAACGCCTGTCTGATCCCCTGACTATCAAATTCCCTATCACTATTGCTCTTCCACTCTTCTTCCTCCCCTCCTGTGCAGCTGAGCCACTCATGGTGCCACAGACTTTTCTCTGGCTGCACTACCCCGAGGAACCATTGCTCTCACTAGTATCCAAAATGGAAAACCAATTAGCAAGCAAGGTGGACTCAGGGGACTTCTGCACTGCCTGCCAAGTTCTCTTAAACTGCCTGGCAGTCACCCATTCCCCATCTGCCTACATGCTCCTCATCTGCAGTGTGACCACCTCCCTAAATGTGCTATCCATAGAGTCCTCTGCCTCACAGATGCAGAACAGTGACTCCAGCTGCCACTCGAGTTCCAAAACCCAGAGCTCAAGCTTCTGTAGCCAGTGTCACTTCCTGCAGATGTGTTTGTCTAGGATACATGATGCATCCATGACTTCCCACATGCCACAGGACATACATTCCACCTGGCCGAGCTGACCAGCCATAACATAACTTTAAAAGCTTTTTGTTACAATCAGAAGTAAAATAACTTACCAGTTACTCACCAATCAACTGCTTCCCCTGTACCAAAGGGAGAGGCAGCTACTGGAGGCTGAAAAAAGGTAGAAGAAAGTAAGAAAAAAAGGAGCCCCTTCCTCACATACCAAACTCCCACTTTACACTCTGTGCATTCAAATTTATTTTCTTTTAATTTATAGTTCCCCTCCTTCCCAAATCCCCTCACTTACCAAACTTTCTTCTTCACACTCTGTGCTATCCACTCGCACTCAGTGCAGAGAAATAGCACTGACAGTCCCCTCAATCTATACTCTGAAAACAATGTTGTGTCAGCTCTTCTAGAGCTCTGCTAACGCTCAGAAACCAGTTTAAGCTAGCTACCTAATTAACTAGCTTCAGCTGCTCTCAGAGTATTAGTATACCCCTGTTTAAAACTGCAAGAAACCTCACTTACCTCTTAACTGAAATAGAAATTTCAATTAATTGCTAGATGTAAACCAAACAAAAACTAATCTTGAGAGATTAACCCTTAAAATTCACTCACTTACCAAACTCCCTTCTTCACACTCAGTGCAGACAAGCAGCACTCACACGCATTGTAATCGTGTCTTTGCATTCCTCGTCGTCCTTCTCAGTCCACTCCCATGTAATACAGAACTGGTCCCTTCTCTAGCACTAACACTCTCACTCTGACCCCATCTACTACTTTGCTATTTCCTACGCTAGTGCTAACAGTCTCTTCCAATTCTCTTTGGTGTTCCTTTCTTATTATCTCCTGGTTCCCACACCCCTGCCAAGTTAGTTTAAACCCTCCCCAATAGCACTAGCAAATCGCCCCACAAGGAGATTTGTCCCAGCTCTGTTCAGGTGCAACCCGTCTAGCCTGTACTAGTCCCATCTTCTCCAGAACTGATCCCAGTCCCCCAGGATTCCAAAACCCTCCATCTTGCGCCATCTTTCCAGCCACGCATTCATCTGCACTATCCTCCTATATCGATACTCACGTGCGCGTGGTACTGGGAGCAATCGGAGATTACTACTTTTGAGGTCCTGCTTGCTAGCCCCTTGTCCTGTGGCACAAATGTTACTTGCCACTTATCAGTCTAAACCTGAATGTCATCCAGTTCTTGCTGCATGTGGACAGTGCTTCAGTATCTGACTAGTCACGAATGGTACTGAACACTGCACAATTATCAGCAAACATCACCACTTCTGACCTTATGATGGAGGGAAGGTCATTGATGAAGCAGCTGAAGATGGTTGGGCATAGGACACTACCCTAAGGAATGCCTACAGTGATGTCCTGTGGCTTAGATGTTTGACTTCCAAAAACCACAACTACCTTCCTTTGTGCTAGGTATAACTCCAACCAGTGGAGCGTTTTCCTTCTGATTCCCATTGACTTCAATTTTGCTCGGACTCCTTGATGCCACACTTTGTCAAATGCTGCCTTGACGTCAAGGGCAGTCACTCTCACCTCACCTCTTGAATTCAATTCTTTTGACCATGTTTGGACCATGGTTGTAATGAGATCTGGAGCCAAGAGGCCCTGGCGGAAGTCAAACTGAACATCGATGAGCAGGTTATTGCTCTGTAAGTGCCGCTTAATAGCACTGTCAATAACATCTTCCATCACTTTGTTGATGATCGACAGTAGACTGATGTGGCAGTAATTGGCCAGATTGGATTTGCCCTGCTTTTTGTGGGCAGGACATCTCTTGGCAATTTTCCATATTGTCAGGTAGATGGCAGTGTTGTATCTGGACTGGAAAAGCTTGGCTAGGGTCATGGCTAGTTCTGCAGCACAATACTTCAGTACTACTGCCAGGATATTGTCAGGGCCCATAGCCTTTGCTGTATCTAGTGCCTTCAGCAACTTCTTGATATCACATGGAGTGAATTGAATTGGCTGAAGCCTGGCATCTGCGATGCTGGGGGTCTCAGGAGGAAGCCGAGATGGATCATCCACATGGCACTTCTGGCTCAAGATGGTTGCAGATGCTTCAGCCTTGACTTTTGCACTGTTGTGCTGGACTCCCTCATCATTGAGGATGTCAATGTTTGTGGAGCCTCCTCCTCCGCTTAGTTGTTTAATTGTCCACCACCATTCATGGTTGAATGTGGCAGGACTGCAGAGCCTTGATCTGATCCGTAAGTCATGGGATCGCTTAGCTCTGCCTATCGCATGCTGCTTCTGCTGTATAGCATACAGTTAATCCTGTGTTGTAGGTTCACCAAGTTGGCACCTCATTTTTAGGTAGGCCTGGTGCTGCTCCTGGCATGTACTCCTGCACTCCTCATTGAACCAAGGTTGAACCTCTGGGTGGATGGTAGTGGTAGAGTGGGTGATATACCAGGCCGTGAGGTTCAGATTGTGGTTTAATATAGTTCTGCTGCTGCTGATGACCCACAGTGGCTCATGGATGCCTAGTTTTGAGCAGCTATATCTGTTCTGAATCATCCCATTTTGCACAGTGGTAGTGCCATGCAACACAATGGACAGTATCCTTGGTGGGAAGACGGGGCTTCGTCTCCACAAGGATTGTGCGGTGGTCACTCCTACCAATACTGACCTGGATAGATGTATCTGTGAAAGGTAGATTGGTGAGGCAAGGTCAAGCAGGTTTTTCCCTCTTGTTGGTTCCCTCACCTTCTGCTGCATGTCCAGTCTGGCAGATATGTCCTTCAGATCTCGGTCACATTGGTCAGTAGTGATGCTACCGAACTACTCTTGGTGATGGCCATTGAAGACCATACCCAGAGTACATTCTCTGTCCTTGCTACCCTCAGTACTTCTTCCAAGTGATATTCAACATGGAGGAATACTGATTCATAAGCTGAGGGAGAGCAGTAGATGACAATCTGCAGGAGATTTCCTTGCCCACGTTTAACCTGGTTCCATGGGATCCAGAGTCACTGTTGAGGATTCCCAGGGCAACTTTCTCCGGACTGTATATCACTGTGCCGCCACCTCTGGTGGGTCTGTCCTGGACATATCCAGGGATGGTGTTGGAACAGTCTGGAACATTGACTGTAAGGTATGATTCAGTGAGTATGACTATGTCAAGCTGTCAGTTGACTAGTCTGTGGAACAGCTCTCCCAATTTTGGCACAAGTTCTCAGATGTTAGTAAGGAGAGCTTTGCAGGGTCGTCCGTGCAGTGGGTACTGTTGTCGTTTGCAGTGCCTATGTCGATCGCGGGTGTTCTGTCCGGTTTTATTCTTTTTCAACTTTTCTGTAGTGGTTTGGTACAACTGAGTGGCTGTTCGGCCAGTTCAAAGGACAGTTTAATGTCAACCACATTGCGGTGGGACCGGAGTCACATGTAGGCCAGACCGGGTAAGGGTGGCAGATTTCCTTCCCTATAGGATTAGGTCATTTCTTTAACTGAGCTTGGTTTTAATCCAAAGTTACCATAACAAAAAGATGGAAAATCATATTCCATGAACAAGTGCATTTTGTAACAATGGCCTATATTTTGCGGCGTCCCAATAGCGGAAAATGCTGAGACGTTTGCCATATTGCAAGCCAAAATGGTGCTGGAAACCGGAAGTTGCAGTGTGCCTGAATGGGCTCTGGAGGAGCATATGAAGCTGGCCCCGCCATTCCGATCTTTAAAGTGGCAGGGACCAGCAGTGGGTGAATTTGGGCTATTTGCTAAATAGTGGGCAAATAACCTAAATTCACCAATTACTTGCACAGATATTTTGTGCAAGGAATTAGAGCTGATAATTACAGCAGGGCCCCTCGAAAAAGTTAAAAAGTGCTCAAAATGTTTAACAGTATTTAAAATCATCATAAAACGCTCACCTCCAAATTCCCCTCTAAGCCAGACACCATCCTGACTTGGAGCCATATCGCCTTTCCTTCACTGTCGCTGGGGCAAAATCCTGGAATTCCCTTCCTAACAGCACTGTGGGTGTACCTACACGCCAAAAACTGCAGCGGTTCAAGAAGGCAGCTCACCGTCACCTTCTCAAGGGAAATTAAGGATGAGCAATAAATGCTGGCCTAACCAGTGACGCCTACATCCCCCGAATAAATAAAAGAAACAAAGTGAATACTGACAACACAGAGCATGCACAGAGCGATCGCAGACGTCAATAGTGTGATGCAAACATTTTCCAGCTTGCCAGTATGAATGTGCGCGTGCGCTTGCATGACGTCACCGCGCAATGACGTACGCACCCCTCAGTAGTCGTCTCCATTCACCCGTACCCCACTCCCTCCCACCTTCCCTGCTTCAATCACCGCTTCACCCTGCTCGACTGCTCACTCCCCGCCATGCCGCTGCCTTCCCTCAGCCACTCGCTACCCCTGCCACCTTCCCCCACCTCCTCCCCTCAGCTACCCACTCTCCCCCCCTCTGCCACTCGCTTCAGGCTCGCTTCCCCCCTCTCAGCCACTCACTCCCAGCCTCGACATTCCCTGTGTCCCCCCAGCCCTCCAGCTGCTAGCTCCAGGCTGCTCCGCTTCCCTCCTCTCGGCCATTCACTCTCACATCACCCCTCATGGCCCGCTTTGCTTCTTCGGGCAATGCAGCGGGGAACAATCAAACATGGGAGTGAGTGGCGAATGTGTGTTGTGAGGAAGATGCAAAGCAGCTTCAATAGGATTTGGACAGACTTAGTGAGTTGGCAAGAATGTGGCAGATGGAATATAATGTGGAAAAATGTGAGGTTATCCACTTTGGTAGGAGGAATAGATGTGCAGAGTATTTCCTAAATGGTAAGAGATTAGAAAGTGTAGATGTACAAAGGGACCTGGGTGTTCAATAAGTCACTGAAAGCTAACATGCAGATGCAGCAAGCAATTAAGAAGGCTAAAGGTATGTTAGCCTTCATTGCAAGAGGATTTGAGTACAGGAGTAGTGACGTCTTGCTTCAATTGTATAGAACCTTGGTTAGACCGCACCTGGAGTACTGTGTGCAGTTTTGGGCCCCTTAACTTAGGAAGGATATTATTGCCGTAGAGGGAGTGCAACGAAGGTTCACCAAACTTGTCCTCAGGATGGCAGGACTATCCTATGAAGAGAGATTGGGGAAACTGTGCCTGTATTCTCTAGAGTTTCGAAGAACGAGAGGTGATCTCATTGAAACCTACAAAATAGACAGGGTAGATGCAGGTGAGATGCTTCCCCTGGTTGGGGAGTCTAGAACCAGGGGACACAATTTCAAAATAAAGGGGAAGCTACTTCAAACAGAGATGAGGAGAAATTTCTTTACTCAGAGAGTTGTGAATCTTTGGAATTCTCCACCCCAGAGGGCTGTGGAAGCTCAGTCATTGAATATGTGTAAAACAGAGATTGACAGATTTCTAAATACAAATGATATAAGGGAATATGAGGATAGTGTGGGAAAAAGGCATTGAAATGGATGATCAGCCATGATCGAGTCGAATGGCAGAGCAGGCTCGATGGGCTGAATGGCCAACTCCTGCTCCTATGTTCCTATAAGATCCTGAACGGTCTTGATAAGGTGGATGTGAAAAGGATGCTTCCTCTTGTGGGTGAGTCCGGAACAAGGGGCCACTGTTTAAAAATTAGGGATTGCCCTTTTAGGACAGGGATGAGGAGAAGTTTTTTCTGTGAGTGTTGTGTGACTTTGGAATTCTCTGCCTCAGAAGATGGTGGAGGTGGGATCATGGAATATTTTAAGGTGGAGGTAGATAGATTCTTGTTAGGCAAGGGAATCAAAGATTATTGGGGGTAGATGGGAGTGTGGAATTCGAGACACAAACAGATCAGCCATGATCTTAATGAATGGTGAAGCAGGCTAGAGGGGCCGAATGGCCTACTTCTGATCCTAATTCATATGGTCATAATGCACCACATTGCTAGGCTTTGCTGATATTTTTGACGTTGGACCATGCTGCAGCAAGAAGTGTCAATCCTGCTGCAGCCTACAAACCAGGTAAATTCGGATTTCTTTGTGCAGTCAGCAGCGAATGCTGCCACTTCACAACTGACTGCAAAATCCAAGCCATAATAGTTCTAGCATCTCTCTAGGAAATACCATTTCAGCACTTTTATGGAAAATGCTTTTTAACTGTCTCTCTGTGAGGTATCATTCCAGAGTTCTTCTACAAGCTACCATTCCAGCATCTTTCTTTTGATTCCAGTATTTCTCTGGGAAACACCCTCCTGCCATCCCTCTGAATAATACTATTTCAGCCGTTTTATGTTGAGTTTTATATGATCCAACACTATTAAATTCAATTTCAAATATACATCATGAATACAACCTGTTTTCATTCTTTGTATCCAGAACCTCATGATTTCACAACAGGGGGAGTCTGTACAAATTGCCTCTTCCAAACTAGCCCTAACCAGCCTGATTAAGGCATAAAGTACAGCAGCAAGGGGTAATTGAGCACTTGGGAGTTATTTTTTGTTTGACCTCATAATCTACCTTCTTCCAAAAAGTCTCTGGTCTGAGCCTTATACAACTCAGTTGAATATTCTATGCCTGCGAGTGCATCAGGGAGCCAAAAGGGTGACATAGAAGGAGCACTGCATTGTATCTGACCCTTACCATACCAAATTGGAACAATTACCAGGTACAACATGTGCATCACACATGAAGGATTGGCTGTTCAAGGACTAATCTCTTCCTGTTCCATTACAGGCATTTATTTGCAAAGCTGCATCGGTGGTTAGATTGGTCAGTGATTCTCCTAATATTGACAGCAATCATCTTTAGCTACTTGTCCCTGTTAATGGTAAGGTATTGATGAGTTATAGATTTGATTTTAAGTTATTGACTTATTTGTTATTAAATTTACTGGGGCACTGTGATATAGTGGGTTAAAATTTGAAGCCTGAGTTCAAATTTGTCCCAAATTAAACCCATGGTAGTCTTAGATGTCTATTGGCTGCAACATCTTATGTGAATAGAATTTGGGAAATTTTGGTGCAAATTGGCCAACTGAACATCACAAGACTTACAGTTTGGCACAGAATTGTCAATTTCATTTTGAGAGGGTGAAAGATAGCTGGTTTTGGAAATAGAACACTGGTGCAACCTTTTAAAGTTGGGCCTGAGGTATATTGTTGGTCGTGTAAAGGAAGCTTTTACTTGGCCTGAAACTTGTGTAATACCTGACCTAGAAGTGTTTGATAAGACAGCATAAAGGGTCCTGTAGGCTCACCTAACCCATAATTTACCTCACTTGGTAGTGCTGAATGGAACAATATAAAGAGATTTATACTTTTCATCTACTCTGTGCTGCATATTACTTGAGAGTATTTGATGGGGCAATAGATGGAATTGAACTCTGCTTCTAATCTGTAATTTACCGCTGGTAAATGTTTAATGCTGATACTGAGAGTGAAATCTCAGCAGAATTGACCCGCGTGCAGTAGGGAGGCCAGTAGTGAGTCAGTAACTCATTGCTACTTGAGGCGGGCTTTGCAATGGCTGTTTAACTCATCCCACTTCTAGATTTCCCGGCAAGTCATAGAGTGTGGGCATGATGACGACCCACACTCTGTGAATGAAGGCCCTCTATCTAAAGGTACCCTGGCAGGGGTCTGAATGGCTACAGAAAAGGTTGGTGCTGAAGCAATCTGAAAGCAAGGGAATGGAAGGAATAGGTGGGAAGGCTCGTCCTTGATTCTCTGGCTCTGTCCTGGAGATCATGCTGGAGGCGGTAAGGGCCAGGAGAAAAGCCTTTTTCCCTGTGGAGGGGAGGAAGAGGCCAGCCAGCCAAATAAAGCAGACATGGCTGGAAGTAGCAGAGGCTGTCATGTCAGCAGGAGGAATGCAATGCCCAGGAACTGGATTCAGTGCTGGAAAAGTTTAATAACCTGATTTGGTCTGGAAATTTGAGGGCCAGACCACTTCCAGATGGCATCCATCACTGTCTGACCTCCCTAACATTCTCCTGCATAGCATTCCTCTAACTGTCACACCTTGCAGTTCAACACCATATTTTCTCTACAGGCACCTCCTCAAATCTCCATCTCAATGGACAACACTCACACTCATCCTCGCCTTTTGCCCTCTCATACCAGCCCTCACAGTCACCTGCCAGAAATGTTCTCATTCCATCCCGAGCACACATTCCACTTCTCAGACTCATAATTTTCTGCTTTACCACTGCAAGAGAAGAGAGCCCACAACTCCAGGGAGAGGTGGAGAATTGTGGGTAGACTTGCAGCCATAACCATCCAGACCGCATTGGAGGAGGATGCCCTGGAGATCAGCTGGGCAGCACAAACACTAGGCGTCAGCGATGGGGATGTCCCAGAGAGATGGGGATGGCCCAGAGACCTGGTGACAGAATTAGATGATGCACTGCCACTTGGCACTTAACAGTCACTTATGTTGAATTGATGTCACCACGAACTGGGCTGTCATGATATGCACTACGTTGAGTTTTCACCCTTTCTCAATGTCAGCAGTACCCATGTGTTTCATCTCCTACGGGTCCTTCATGGGTATGTTCGTATGTGACAGAGGAGCTGCTGAAGGACCAGGCCGAGGAGTCCTCAGAGGAGGGCGAGCACTCTGAGGCTGCACCATCATATGACGCATACGCACCCTCCACCAGCACAGATACACACACCTCGGTGGGTAATGTGGTAAAAATAGCTAGGTTGTCACATGGTGAGGGGTACATCAGATATGAGCAGCTACTCGAGATGGACAGCAGTGGAGACTCCCCATCAGTGGGAACAGGGCACTCCAAGCTCTGCTCAGCTGGATGTAGATGCCGAACCTCGGGGGGGTCATTCATGAAAAGGGAATTTGTGGAGCAGCAGTGAAAAATATGTGCACATCTGTCACCATTTCCAGAGACCATGCACACTTTTGGAGAGAGATTGGAGGAGTTCATCTCTAGCATGAGTGCCATGCTGTCTCAGGTATTTGCGCTGATGTCCACCTCCATACAAAGAGTGGCCACCTGCCTGGAGAATCTGACTTGGCTGGCAACCGAGTGCATGCTGTCCCAGGCCAATGGCTTGCACACTCTGACTTCCACTTTACACAGAATGCAGCAGAGCCTTGCTTTGGTGGCTCGATGCCTCACTGACATACTGCTCTTCCACTCATAGTTAGTAGGAAAGTACAGGTGGGCCATGAAAAGAAGATCTAGAAAGGGCTCATGGCAGTGGGAACTCTTCTCAACTGCCCCAATTCTCATCCCTTGCCCCCTCTCCACCCAGACAGAGCCACACATGCTGTCTCTTCCTCTGATGACCTCGTCTTCCCCTGAACTGGTGCAGGTGGGGCATCCAAAACCCAGAGGACATCTTCCATGGACATCTCATGTCTCAGAGCAAGCGAGCGAGCAGCCTGCCTCCTGCTTAACTAAAGCAACAGGGGCTGCACTACATAGGAGTAAGAGGAAGCAGATAAGAAAGGCACATTAATTGCACAAGGCGATTCACTTGGGTGTGTATAGCAATGTTAATGGAGTCATAATGATGTTTATTTCAATGAATGAATGACTTTATTTTATTTGAACCCGTTATTTTAATAGTCTCTACTTTGTTGCATATCCCATTTAGTGAGTCTGGGGAATTAATAATGGATAATAAGGAGATGGCAGATGAATTGAACAGATATTTTGCATCGGTCTTCACTATTGAGGATACAAGTAACATCCCAGTATTAGCTGTAAGTCAGGAAATGGAAGGGACGGAGGAACTCAAAAAAAATTACAATCACCAGGGAAGTGGTACTGAACAAATTGTTGGAGGTGCGGGCTGACAAGTCCCTGGGTCCTGATGAACTTCATCGTAGGGTGTTAAAAGAGGTGGCTAGTGAGATAGTTGATGTGTTAGTTTTAATTTTCCAAAATTCCCTAGATTCTGGGAAGGTTTCGTTAGATTGGAAAATAGCGAATGTAACCCCTTTATTCAAAAAGGGACGGAGACAGAAAGCAGGAAACTACAGGCCGTCATTTTAATGGTCTCTACTTTGTTGCAGTTAGCTTAACATCTGTCTGAGGGAAAATGTTAGAAGCTATTATTAAAGACATTATAGCAGGGCATTTAGAAAATTCCAGGTAATCAGGCAGAGTCAACGTGGTTTTGTGTAAAGGAAATCATGTTGAACCAATTTATTGGAGTTCTTTGAGGGAGTTACATGTGTTTTGGATAAAGGGGAACCAGTGGATGTATTGTATTTAGATTTCCAGAAGGCATTTGATAAGGTGCCACATCAAAGGTTATTGCAGAAAATAAAAGCTCATGGTGTAGGGGGTAACATATTAGCATGGATAGAAGATTGGTTAGCTAACAGGAAACAGAGTAGGCATAAATGGGTCATTTTCTGGTTGGAAAGATGTAATGAGTGGTGTGCTAGGCGGTCAACTTTTTACAATTTACATAAATGACTTAGATAAAGGGACTGAAGGTATGGTTGCTAAATTTGCTGATGACACAAAGATAGGTAGGAAAATAACTTGTGAAGAAGACAAAGGGATATAGATAGGTTAAGTGAGTGGGCAAAGACATGGCAAATGGATTATAACGTGGGAAAGTGGGAAATTGTCCACTTTGGCAGAAAGAATAAAAAAGAAGCATATTATCTAAATGGTGAGAGATTGCAGAGCTCTGAGATGCAGAGGGATCTGGGTGTCCTAGTGCATGAAATGCAAAAGGTTTGTATGCAGGTACAGCATGTAATTAGGAAAGCTAATAGAATGTTATTGATTATCGCGAGGGGAATTGAACACAAAAGTAGGGAGGTTATGCTTCAGCTGTATAGGGCATTAGTGAGACCACATCTCACTGTGTACAGTACTGGTCTCCACTTAAGGAAGGATATAAATACATTGCAGGCAGTACAGAGAAGGTTTACGAGACTAATACCTGGAATGGGTGGGCTGTCTTATGAGGAAAGATTGGACAGGCTAGACTTGTACCACTGGAATTTAGAAGAGTAAGAGGCATCTTGATTGAAACATATAAGATCCTGAGGGGTCCTGACAGTGTGGATGTGGAAAAGATGTTTCCCCTTGTGGGAGAATCTAGAACTAGGGTCACTGTTTAAAAATAAGGGGTCGCCCTTTTAATACAGAGATGAGGAGACATTTTTTCTCTCAAAGGGTCGTGAGTCTTTGGAATTCTCTTCCTCAAAAGGCAGTGGAAGCAGAGTCTTTGAATATTTTTAAGGCAGAGGTAGATAGATTCTTGATAAGCAAAGGGGTGGAAGGTTATTGGGGGTAGGTGGAAATATAGAATAATCAGTTCAGCCATGAACTTATTGAATGGCAGAGCAAGCTCGAAGGGCTGAGTGGCCTACTCCTGCTCCTAATTTGTATATTTGTATTTACCCTGGACAGTAGCCTTCAGGTGAATGGTGTGCCCAGCCTTTCGAGGAAATGGTGATGGTTGACTGTTGGAATGAGGTGTGTCTTGTGGGAGTGTGGGGGGCACAGGGTTTCTGATGACAAACTTAGATAGCTTTATGCCCACATATTAAGTGAAGCGTGCCTTGCTGAGTCTGCATTGGGCTTCTCTGGCAGCAAGTGTGCAACTGCAGGCACCATGGCCACATCTGGCTCCAAGTCCTCTTCCTCGGAGGAGGAGGAGAATGCCAGGTGTTCTGCGCCTTCCTCCTGCTGCAGCTCCAGTTGTCTCTGCAGTACAATGTTGTGAAGGGCAGAGCAGACCACAACAACCCTGCAGACGCTTGATGGGGCATACTGAAGGGTGCCTCCAAATCCGTCTAGGCACCTGAACCACATTTTAAGCAACCCAATTGCTTTATCTATGATTGCCCTGGTGGTGATGTGGCTCCTATTGGATCTCTCTTCTGGTTCACTGGTAGAGTTCCTCACAGGAGTCAGCAGCCAGGTCCTGAGAGGATAGCCCTGGTTTCCCAGCAGCCAGCCGCTGGCACTACATGGAGGAGAGAAACCCTGCTGGAGATGTGATTGCCGCAAAAATGAATGAGTCATAGCAGCTCCTTTGCTATCTAGCGATATATGCATGACCACCTTCTTGCAGTTACTTGGTGGACATTGAGGGAGTGGAATCATAGAATGCCTACAGCACAGAAGGAGACCTTTTGGCCCATTGTGTCTGTGCTGGCTCACTGCAAGAGCAACTAACCAAGTCCCACTCCCTGACCTGTTCCGCGAAGCCCTGCAAACTTTTTCTCTTCAGGTAATTGTCCCATTCTATTTTGAAGGCCTCAATTTGAATTTGCCTCCAATACACTTTTAGGCAGAGCATTCCAGATCCTAACCACTTACTGCGTAAAAAAACGTTTTTCCTCATATCGCCTTTGGTTCTTTTGCCAATCACTTTCAATCGGTGTCCTCTGATTCTGGATCCTTCGGTCAATGGAAACAGTTTCTCTTTATTTACTCTGTCCGACCCCATGATTTTGAACACCTCTATCAAATCTCCTATTAATCTTCTCTTCTCCAAGGAGATCAGGCCCAACTTCTCCAAATTATCCAGGTAACTGAAGTTCCTCATCCCTGGAACCATTCTCATGAATCTTTTCTGCACCTTCTCCTTTACATCCTTCCTGGAAGTGTGGTACACAGAACTGAACACAATACTCCTAGTCAAGGCTGAGCCAATGTTTTATACAAGTTCATCATAACTCATTTGTTCTTGTACTCCATGCCCCTATTTATAAATCTCAGGAACCCATATGCTTTATTAACTGCTTTCTCAACCTGCTCTGCAACCTTTATTCATTTGTACACATATATTTCCAGGTCCCTCTGCTCCTGCACCCCATTTAGAACTGTACCCTTTAATTTATATTACCTCTCATAATTTTTTCTACCAAAATGAATCACTTCACACTTCTCTGCATTAAATTCAATCTATCACTTGTCCGCCCATTCCACCAGCCTGACTATGTCCTCTTGAAGTTTATCGCTAGCCTCCTCACAGTTTACAATACTTCCAAGTTTTGTGTCATCTGCAAATTTTGAAATTGTGCCCTGTACCCCCAGGTCTAGATCATTAATATATATCAAGAAAAGCAGGGGTCCTAGCACTAGCCCCTGGGGAACCCCACTATCTAACTTCCTCTAGTCTGCAAAATAACCGTTCACCACTACTCGCTGTTTCCTGTCACTCAGCCAATTTTGTATCATGCCGCTACTGTTCCTTTTATTCCATGGGCTCTATCTAACATTGCTGACAAGCCTGTTATGTGGCACTTTATCAAATGCCTTTTGAATGCCCATGTACACCACATCAACCCTCTCCACTACCTGATCAAAAACCTCAAGCATATGTTAGCCATGATTTCCCCTTATCAAATTTGTGCTGGCTTTCCTTAATTAATACACATTTCTCCCAATGACTATTAATTTTGTCCCAAATTATCATTTCTAAAAGCTAAAAGCTTTCCCACCACCGAGGTTAAACTGACTGGCTGGGTTTGTCCTTACACCAATTTTTGAACAAGGTTGTAACATTTGCACTTTTCTAGTCAACTGGCACCACCCCTGTATCTAAGGAGGATTGAAAGCTTATGGCCAGTGCTTCTGCAAATTCCACCCTTCTCTCCGTCTTCTTTGATGCATGTCATCTGGTCCTGGTGTCTTATCGACTTTTAAGTACAGCCAGCCTATCTAGTACCTCCACTTTATCAATTTTTAGCCCACCCAGTGTCTCAACCACCTCCTGTTTCACCATGACTTGGGCAGCATCTTGTTCCTTGGTAAAGACAGATGCAAAGTATTCCTTTAGTACCTCAGCCATGTCCCGTGACTCCATGCATAAATCCACTTTTAGGTCCCTAATTGGCCCCACTCCTCCTTTTACCACCCTTTTGCTATTTATATACTGATAATGGACTTTTAGGTTCCCTTTTATGTCAGCTGCCAGTCTCGTTTCATACTGTCTCTTTGCTTCTCTTATGTGTTTTTTCACTTCCCCTTTGAACCGTCTGATTCCTTTGTGATTATTGACGACTCCAGGCTGATCAGAGGGTGCCATGATTGCCACATGTGTGTAATCAGTGAGTCTCTGTACCCGTGGGAATCCAGCCACTGCAGCAAAACCAACAGCCTTCTATGTTTGACTGGCCTCATCTGTGGCAAAGTGGACTTAATTGGCGGCCTAGGAAAACAAGCCATTGGTGACCTGGGTGATGCACTTATCGGTAGCAGAGTGAGAGGTCCTGGAAATGTCTCTAGCAGATCCCTGGAAGGAGCTGGAGGCAAAGAAATTCCAGGCTGTGGTGACCTTGATGGCCACTGACAATGCGTGCCCACCTGGTACTCTTGGAAGGAGGTCTTGTTCCAGGAGGGTGCAGATGTCAGCAATGACCTGGCATGAAAGCCTGAGCTTCCTGATGCACTGTTGCTCTGTCATGTTGAGCAAGCTAACCCTCTGTCTGTAGGCCTTGTGCTGCAGTATCACCTCCTTCGAGCTTGAGCTCTCTGTCCATCTCCTCTATCTTGTGGAGTGGCATATGGCTGCAAAGAAAGCAGCTGCTGTTGGTATCTTTGCTACTGCTGGTGTCCTTGCTGCTGTTGCTGCAGCTGTTGGTATGGATCCTGGTACTGCTGATTTTGGTGTGGCTGCTCCTGCTGCTCCTCATCAGAGGTCCAGGCTACAGCTGCGTAAGTTGCTCCCATGCTGTAATGAAGGCTGACAGCAAGAAAGTTGAGATGCAGGTGAATATACTCCAAAGCACTTGAAAGTAACATCAGAACACTGAAATTGAAACTCAAAGTAGTGATTTCAGGCTCTCAGAACAAATCCTGAAAGCACAAGCCTTTCACTGTGGCTGGCCACAAGTTTAGCTATTTCAGTCTATAAAGTCTTCCCAGCTCGTCAACTTCATTAAGCATTCACTTCCCACTGTGCACTCGGCTCAGTGACCCAGGTTGGGAACCCATACACTGCCTGTTAAAGTCAGAATATAGAGTTAAATTCAAAACTACTTACCTGTTTGCATATTTTAATAACTTTCCTGACAGCTGCATGGGGTTCCCCACTTGCCTGCAAACCCACCTGGGTCAAACCTGAAAGTGAATGAGATCATGTCGGGTTCCCGACCTGACACCATTATTCAGGGATTTAACCCTGCACCCACACCTGTGCCCGTGTACCCTTGACAGTTAAAATTCTGCCCCAAGTGTCTGAAATGGGAAGTGTTCTTTTCTTCACCAATAACATTCCTCAACTTGATGACCACAAAATTCAACCAAATAAATTACATCAAGATGATTATATAATCAAGATAATATCCACAAATTGTACAGCAACAGTGGAAAGACATATTGGGCAGAATCTTCTGCATTTAGTCCCTTCTGGAATGGCGGGAACATTTGTGGGTTGGGAACCCGATTCACTAATTGGCAGCTTTGCCAAAGCTCTTTCACTGAGCTACGGCATTAGCATCCCGCCTCCGGGTTCCCTGACCAATCAGGGAGGAATGACGTGCTGGATCTGCCAAAGGATTTCTAATTAAAGGGCCTGTGACATGGGTTACAAGCGCTCACCAGTAATTAGATTTTTGAGGCTGCAGCAACCACAGGAATGGATAGGAGACCTGGGAAGTCTGCTCCTCAGATCTCTCACACTTACCTGACAATCCTGCTGTGGGATCTGAGGGACAGCAGTGAGGCCAGCTCTCCCAAGGACAGGGGGAAGAGGACAACCTCTCCAATCAAGCAGGCATGGATGGAAGTGAGCAGCTGAAGTATGGTCCCTGCAAACTGGAAACAGTGCACCAAGAGGATCCAGGATCCCAGGAGGGCAAGACCAGTGAGTGACATAACACTTTCAGGTGCCAAGCCCCACACTCTGACTTTCACAACATTCTCCTGCACAGTACTCCTCAGGACAACACACCATTCAGCTAAACTCATTCCTCTCTCTCCAGGCACCTCACATCACCATCTGAGCAGCCAACACTCACACTCACTCTCAGCCTATTGCCCTCTTGCACCCGGTCATCCTCCACAAATGGTGTCCTTCCCTCCTCTCCATATAAGGCATTATGAACACTCAAGCGACTCTGCTTTCTCTCCTTGTAGAAGAGAGCACGCAACTTGGCAACAGGCAGAGACCCAGAAGGGCAGCGGTGGGCTGGCCCTCCAGTGACATGCACCTGGGAAGGAGGTCTTTTTCCAGGAGACTGCAGATGTCAGCAGAAACCTGCTGTAAGAGCTTGAGCCTCTTGAGGCACTGGTGCTCAGATATGTCAAGAGAGCTGATCGTCTGTCGATAGACCTTGTATTGGGGGGGTCTCACCTACTTCCAGCTGGATCTTAGTGTCCAAGTACTCTGCACTATGGTGGGGCATGAGGATGGGGAGAAGGCTGCTGGTGCTGATGGTGATGGTGTTCCTTCTGCTCTTGCCCCTCATTAGAGGTGCAAAGTGCAGCTACATAAGCTGATCCCATGCCATGTTGAAGGCTGGCAGCAGGGAAGTGCAGCTGAAAGTGAGTGAAGTGCTAGACAAGTGAAGTGCCTTCCCAGAAATTGACAGTCACCTGTCAGGCAGTGATAGCCCTCTGAGAGAAGAAGTGCTTTGAACAGCAGCCTCTCACCTCATCATGGCTGGAGCTCTTCAGTTTCACTGATCAAAGCCTTCCTCACTTGTCAGAAGCTCTTCCCACTGTGCACTAGCCTCAGTGACCCTGGCAAGTTGCTATCAGTGTGGGGGAAAAAGGTCCACGATGTGAGAAATCCAGTATTGAGGGTTAAAACAGTTATTAATTGACTTCTTAATTACCTTAATTACTTACCCAACAGATCCATGGGAGTTCCCCACTCACCATTAATCCCCCTCCCCCACCGTAGAAACCTGGAAGAGGGCGGGAAGATGTCGAGATCCCAACCTGACGTCAATTTTGGGGGATTTAACTCCCTGTTATGTAAGCAAACCCTTCACCCCTTGCCTAGGAATCTTTCTCCTCATTATTGAAGTTCTCTTCAGTTGAAGCAAAAGAATGTCAATAAAACCTTGTCCAATGTTAGCAGCAATTTATAAAACACCTGTGAACTTCAAATTTACATGTGTTTGGACATGAAAACAGATTCTGGATGGAACATGTAATCTATTCAGGGAATTTTAGGAAGTCACAGAAGCATTTCCTCATTCACAATGCTCACTGAACTTAATAAGACACAGATAATAAATGTATCACATTCTAAGAGACTCTAAGTTTGTCAGGCTTTAATTGTACCAGAACCCTTGCAGTTGGAAAATAATAAATAAACTGACCCACCAGGATTGTACTAAAACATATGTTTTTCCACTGGCAACAGTCATGAATATACACCGATCCACAGAGATACATGTAAACCATCTGATCTACTTAAATATAGCCTGTAATTCACTCCTTGCGATTCATTATCCGATGTACAAACCATCCAAACCCCTCAATTTATTTGCAGCCTATAAAATTCCACTTTTTCCTTAACAAACCTATTGCACAGCACATAATAAATATAATTCTGGGATGTTACAGATGATACATACCCAACAATAGTGGGCAATAGAGGACACATTAAGAAACAATGAGATGTGGATTACAAGATCAATATGGATAAAGAAGGGGGTATCCAACCCCTCAGGATACACACTGCGTAACAGGTATATAGAGGATACAAAGTGGGGAACTGGGATATACAGGATACACAGAACAATAGAAAATAGAGAATAGACATTTGGGAATTGGGATGTGGATGATGCACACTGAGGAACAATAGGATATAGAGTTCACACACTGGGGAATGGTAGGATATAGAGGATATGTACTAGATAACTACTTAATCTCTCAAACTGTTCCAAAATTTAAAACACGACTATTGGATCTCACCTCAAAAAAGTAAGTTATTACAACCCTAGCTTTTCAAATCTTTCATTAGAACTATCTACTCTCACCCATCAATGGTTTGATTCCAGTGAATTTAGGCTGCAACTTTTCCATAGTTCTGATATCCTTACTTTAATGGTATACTTACACTATCTAGGGTGCTGTGATAGCAGGCCTATCCAATATCATAGAATCATTGAATGATTACAGCACAGAAGGAGGCCATTTGGCCTGTCGAGTCCGTGCTTGCTCTCTGCAAGACCAATTTAGCTGTATTACTTCCCATCCTTTCCCCTTAGTTCTGCAATTTTTTTCCTTCATGTGTTTATCTAATTTCCTTTTGAAAGCCCTGAGTGAATCTGCCTCTACTAACCTCTTAGACAGTGCATTTCCAGATCCTAACCACTCGATACGCAAAAAAACGTTTTTCCTCATGTCGTCTTTGGTTCTTTTACCAATCACTTTAAATCGGTATCCTCTGTTTCTCATCCCTTTCGCTAATGAGAACAGTTTCTCCCTATCTACTCTGTCTAGACGCCTCATGATTTTGAACAGCTCTATCAAATCTCCCCTCAAACTTCTCCCCTCTAAGGAGAACAACTCTAGCTTCTCCAATCTATCCACGAAACTGAAGTCCCTCATCCTTGGAACCATTCTTGTAAATCTTTTCTGCACTCTTTCTAAAACATTCACATCCTTCCTAAAGTGCAGTGCTCAGAATTGGATATATTATTCTAGTTGAGGCAGAACCAGTGTTCCTTGCCTTTGTACTCTATGCCTCTATTTAGAAAGCCCAGGATCCCATATGCCTTCTTAACCATAATTTCCATAATTTACATAGAAACATAGAAAATAGGAGCAGGAGTAGGATATTCGGCCCTTCGAGCCTGCTCCGCCATTCATTATGATCATGGCTGATCATCCAACTCAGTAACCTGTTCCCGATTTTGCCCCATACCGCACGATCCCTTTAGACCCAAGAGCTACATCTAACTCCTTCTTGAAAACATAAATGTTTTGGCCTCGACTGCTTTCTGTGTTAGCGAATTCGACAGGCTCACCACTCTCAGGATGAAGAAATTTCTCCTCGTCTCAGTCCTGAAAGATTTACCCCATATCCTTAGACTATGACCCCTGGTTCTGGATGCCCCCACCATCGGGAACATCCTTCCTGCATCTACCCTGTCAAGTCCTGTTAGAATTTTATAGGTTTCTATGAGATTCTCCCTCACTCTTCTGAACTCCAGCGAATATAATCCTAACCAACTCAATCTCTCCTCATACGTCAGTCCCGCCATCCCAGGAATCAGTCTGGTAAACCTTCGCTGCACTCCCTCTATAGCAAGAACATCCTTCCTCAGATAAGGAGACCAAAACTGCACACAATATTGCAGGTGTGGCCTCACCAAGGCCCTATATAATTGCAGCAAGACATCCCTGCTCCTGTACTCGAATTCTCTCGCTATGAAGGCCAACATACCATTTGCCTTTTTTACCGGCTGTTGCACCTGCATGCTTACCTTCAGCGACTGGTGTACGAGAACACCCAGGTCTCGCTGCATATTCTCCTCCCTCAGTTTATAGCCATTCAGATAATAATCTGCCTTCCTGTTTTTGCTACCAAAGTGGATAACCTCACGTTTATCCACATTATACTGCATCTGCCATGCATTAGCCCACTCACTCAACTTGTCCAAATCACCCTGAACCCCCTCTGCATCCTCCTCACAACTCACCCTCCCACCCAATTTTGTGTCATCTGCAAATTTGGAGATATTACATTTAGTTCTCTCATCTAAATCATTGATATATATTGTGACTAGCTGGGGTCCTAGCACCGATCCCTGCAGTACCCCACTAGTCACTGCCTGCCATTCGGAAAAAGACCCATTTATCCCTACTCTTTGTTTCCTGTCTGCCAACCAATTTTCTATCCCCACTACCCCCAATCGCATGAGCTTTAATTTTACATGCTAATCTCTTACGTGGGACTTTGTCGAAAGCCTTCTGAAAGTCCAAATAATCCACATCCACTGGCTCCCCCTCATCAACTCTACGAATTACATCCTCGAAGAATTCTAGTAGATTTGCCAAGCATGATTTCCCTTTTGCAAATCCATGCTGACTCTGCCCAATTCTACCACTGTTCTCCCAGTGCTCTGCTATAAAATCTTTGATAATGGACTTGAGAATTTTGCCCACTACCGACGTCAGGCTGACTGGTCTATAATTCCCTGCTTTTTCTCTACCTCCCTTTTTAAATAGTGGGGTTAAATTAGCTACTCTGCAATCTGTAGGAACTGTTCCAGAGTCTATAGAATCTTGGAAGATGACCACCAATACATCCACTAATTCTAGGGCCACTTCCTTAAGTACTCTGGCATGCATACCATCAGGCCATGGGGATTTATCGGCCTTCAATCCCATCAATTTCCCCAACACCATTTCTCTACTAATACTGATTTCCTTCAGTTCCTCTCTCTCACTAAGCCCTGTGTTCCCCAACATTTCTGGTATGATATTTGTGTCCTCCTTTGTTAAGGCAGAACCAAAGTATGCATTTAGTTGGTCAGCCATTTCTTTGTTCCCCATAATAAATTCCCCTGTTTCTGACTGTAAGGGACCTACATTTGTCTTCACCAATCTTTTTCTCTTCACATACCTATAGAAACTTATACAGTCAGTTTTTATGTTCCCCGCAAGCTTGCTCTCGTACTCTATTTTCCCCTTCTTAATCAATCCCTTGGTCCTCCTTTGCTGAATTCTAAACTGCTCCCAATCTGCAGGTCTGTTGTTTTTTATGGCATATTTATATGCCCCTTCCTTGGATCTAATGCTATCTCTAATTTCCCTTGTAAGCCATGGTTTGGCTACCTTTCCCGTTTTACTTTTGCGCCAGACAGGGATAAATAATTGTTGCAGTTCATCCATGCGCTCTATGCTATTGCCTATCCACCATCATCCCTTTAAGTAACATTTCCCAACCCGACATAGCCAACTCACACCTCATACCTTCGTAGTTTCCTTTACTAAGATTCTGGACCCTAGTCTCAGAATCAACTACGTCACTCTCCATCTTGATGAAGAATTCGATCATATTATGGTTGCTCATCCCCAAGGGGTCTCGCACCACTAGATTGTCAGTTATTCCTCTCTCATCACACAATACCCAGTCTAGGATGGCCTGTTCTCTAGTTGGTTCCTCGACGTATTGGTCCAGAAAACCATCCCGTATACACTCCAAGAAGTTCTCCTCTACGGTATTGTGACTAATTTGATTTACTCAATCTATATGCAGATTAAAGTCACCCATAATTACAGATGTTCCTTTATCGCATGCATCTCTAATTTCCTGTTTAATGCCATTCCCAACATCACCACTACAGTTTGGGGGTCTATATACAACCCCCATTAACATTTTTTGCCCCTTAGTGTTTCTCAGCTCTACCCATACAGATTCCACATCGTCAGAGCTAATATCCTTCCTCACTATTGCATTACTTTCCTCTTTAACCAGCAATGCAACTCCACCACCTTTTGCTTTTTGTCTGTCCTTCCTAAATACTGAATACCCTTGGATGTTCATTTCCCATCCCTGGTCACCTTGCAGCTACGTCTGCATAATCCCAACTATATCTACCCGTTTACATCTATTTCCGTGATTAATTCATCCACTTTATTGCGAATGTTCCGCGTGTTAAGGCACAAAGCCTTAAGGCTTGTCTTTTTAACATTACTTGTCCCCTTCCCACTATTTTTCACTGTGGCCCTGTTTGATTCTGGCCCTTGATTTCTCTGCCTATCACTTTTCTTATTCCTCTTACTGTCTTTTGTTCTTGTCTTTGATCCCCCCTCCTCTGACTCCTTGCAAAGGTTCCCACCCCCCTGCCATTTTAGTTTAAACCCTCCCCAACCACTCTAGCAAATACTCCCCCTAGGACATCAGTCCCGGTCCTGCCCAGGCATAACCCGTCCAGTTTGTACTCGTCCCACCTCCCCCAGAACCGGTCCCAATGTCCCAGGAATCTAAAACCCTCCCCCTCACACCATCTCTTCAGCGACGTATTCATCCGATATATCCTGCTATTTCTACTCTGACTAGCACGTGGCACTGGTAGTAATCCTGTGATCACTACCTTTGAGGTCGTACTTTTCAACTTACTTCCTAGCTCCCTATATTCTGCTTTGAGGACCTCATCCTTTTTTTTACCTATGTTGTTTGTACCAATGTGTACCACGACCACTGGCTGTTCACCCTCCCCCTTCAGAATGTCCTGTAACCGCTCTGAGACATCCTTGACCCTAACACCAGGGAGGCAACATACCATCCTGGAGTCTCTTTTGAGGCCACAGAAACGCCTATCTATTCCCCTTACAACTGAATCCCCTATAACTATTGTATTCCTACACTTTTTCCTCCTCCCCTGTGCAGCAGAGTCAACCGTGGTGCAACGAATTGGGCTGTTGCTGCTTTCCCCTGAGAGGCCATTTCCCCCAACAGTATCCAAAGCAGTATATCTGTTTTGCAGGGGAATAGCCACAGGAGATTCCTGAACTGCCTGCCTAGTCCTCTTGCTCTGCCTGGTGGTCACCCATTCCCTTTCTGCTTGTGGAGTCTGAGCCTGTGGTGTGACCACCTCTCTAAATGTGCTATTCACAATACTCTCTGCCTCGTGGATGCACCACAGTGTCCCCAGCTGCCGTTCCAGCTCCGAAACCCGGGCTTCCAGGAGCTGCAGCTGGAGATACTTCCTGCACACATGCCGGTCCCAGGCACTGGAAATGTTCCGGCTTCGGACATGGAGCACGAGGAGCACACCACGGCTTTGAGCTCTCCTGCCATGACTTAACCCTTTAAATTAACCTTTTGGAAGATCTTCATGTCAAATAATATCAGTTACTCTAAGGCCCTTCTTCCCTGGTCCTTTTACTACAGAACTCCCTAAAAAAAAACGACTTACTATATATGAAATAAACTGTAAACCTTTCTTACCTTAGATATTTACCCAGCTATTTAGAGCTATTCCCTAACAGCAGTGACTCACCAAACAATCACCTTCCAGCTTTCCTATGACGTCACTGTTGGCTTTTTTTTTCAAAACTCCGGCGCGCCGGAAGACGTCCGACTGCTCTCCGCTCCTGAAGGTAAGTGAAGGCCCCGAGCCTCGAGCTGCATTTATCCGCTCCCGGTTCTCGGTGTTTCCACACAGGTCCGACTGCTCTCCACTCCTGAACGGAAGTTTACCACAAGAATCACAGAATCGTTACAGTGCAGAAGGAGGCCATTCAGCCCATCGTGTCCATACTGGCTGTCTGAAAGAGCAATTCCCTCAGTTCCATTCCCCCGCCTCCGCCCCATAACCCTGCACATTCTTCCTTTTCATATAACTATATAATTCCCTTTTGAATGCTTCAATTGAATCTGCCTCCACCACGTTCTCAGACAGCGCATTCCAGACCTTAACCACTTGCTGCGTGAAAAAGTATTTCCTCATGTCACTTTTGCTTCTCTTACCAAATACTTTAAATATGTGCCCTCTCGTTCTCAATCCTTTCACGAGTGGGAACAGTTTCTCTCTATCTACTCTGTCCAGACGCCTCATGATTTTGAATACCTCTATCAAATCACCTCCCAGCCTTCTGTTCAAGGAAAACGGTCCTAACTTCTCCATTCTATCTTTATAACTGAAATTCCTCATCCCTGGGAGCATTCTCATCAATCTTTTCTGTACTCTCTCCAATGCCCTCACGTCTTTCCTAAAGCACGGTGCCTAGAACTGGATGCAATACTCCAGCTGAGGCCAAACTAGTGTCTTATACAAGTTCAACATAACTTCCTTGCTCTTGTACTCTAATCCCCTATTAATAAAGCCCAGGATACTGTACGCTTTATCAACCGCTCTCTCAACCTGTCTTGCCACCTTCAATGATTTATGTACAAACACACCTCGGTCCCTCTGCTCTGGCACCCCCTTTAGAATTGTACCCTTTGTGTTATATTGTCTCTCCAATTAGGGTACGTTTGCATTTTTTCTCCAGATGTAGAGGATAATCAGTGGGGATCAGTAGAACACAGAAGTGGGAACAGTTGGATGCAGAAAATCCAAAATGGGAGCATATGCTGGGGAACAATGGGATAGACAAGGAAAAATCTTCCAACAGAGAATTTTAAAGTGGGCGCATTGATAAACAACAGGAAGTAAACACACTGTGAAAAGCGGGATATAGATAATACACTCCGAAGAAAAAATGCCATCTTAATGTCATGCAACTGAAACCAATGTTAAAAACTGCTCATCAGTAATTGTCCTTGTATTTCATTGGTGATTTTGATTGGTGACCTTCCTGTTCATTGTCGCATTGAATCAGATAGTTGCAGGCTGATTTCTCAGTAAGATATTGCTGTACTGCTTTTGTTGTTTCAGATACTTGCATTATGTCACTTTGCTCTGAGAATACCGCTTTACTTACACTGGATTAACAAGGTAATATTACATATATGCTGACTGTTTGCTTTTCATGCAAAAAGTTAGCATTTTGGCTTGGTATTCATGGACAAAATTCAGCACCATTTCTGGCTCCTGCAGCATCGCCACTTCTGGTTCTCAATTGCAACTATCTCTTTAAGGAACTGAACACTATATGCTATGCTCACAAATTCTCAATAATTTTGAAAGATCGAGGATTTCTTACCAGTACGCAGTGGCATTTAATTCCCAGGAACAGCAGCAAAAACAGGTAGGAAACAGGAGCAGTGCTCAGGGATGAAGGAGAACCAGGAGTGGTGCTGATGGTGGTAGTGGAGCACAGAGCAGAACCGATGGAGCAGTTAGGAGTAGCATTGAGGGAGGGTAGAGGAGAGAGTGCCAAGATGAGCTGAGGAAAAGAAAAATACGACTGTCAGTAGCAGTGCGGGCAGGGAGGAAATAGAACAATGGTATGAACTAGGAGGGAAATGGGGAGAAGACTGCCAATGTAAATTGAGGGAGAAATTATAGAGTGTTAGCATTATGTGAATCATTTGGAGGGAGATAAAGGGCTGGATTTTCGCAGCGGAGGTGGGAAACGAAAGTCGGGACCACTACTGGGTCCCGAACCTGCCCACAGGGGAAACAGTAATCGGCCCCGAGTTTCACAGCGATGACCCCTTAACTGATATGGAGATGGGTTTGGCGGCCAATTAGCAGCCACGGGGGCAGGAATGGAGGCAGGCCAACTCAACTACAGGCCCGATTTAAACTGACCATGGCAGCCATTACTGTGTCTGCCGTTTGAGTACTGATACTGCAGATTGACAGATCTCAGCACCTTTGATTGTGCAGAATGTCTCAGCAAAGAAAGAGGCCTGGATCCTCGAGCAAGGCAGCCCCTCGATTTTCAGACGTGAACCTGGAGGTCATGTTGGAGGCCGTGAGGGAGAGGAAGGAAGTATGAAGGAGGATGCCTCCCAGACCAAGCAGGCATGGCTGGGCATCACTGCCATAGTCAGTGGCAGAAGTGTGGTCAGAAGAATCTGGATCCAGTTTAGGAAAAGTTTCAATGGCCTGATACACCCTGGCAAGTTGAGTGTTAACCCCAACCCTCAAATCAGGTCTCTGGGTATTCACCTTCCAGCAGACACACAAGCTGAGGATCCTCAGGGCGCATGCTGCTCCTGCATATGGGAAAGATGTGTTCACAGGCCGCTTACTGACCCCTCAGAATGGCTCAGAGCCATAGTACTGCTGAGGACCTGCCAGCACTGATACATGTAACTTCTAAAGAATTGGAGCAGCTGGCATTGGCCATAGAGGACAGCAGTGCCTTATGTTTCTCTTTTTTGTCCTTGCAGGAGAAACGGGCGCATAATGCTTGTAATATTACTTGTTCCTTTGGTATGTGAGCTATTGTAAGACTCACAGGAATACAAGTAACATCCAAAGAATACGTGGGGTTTTATAAGAACTTTACTAAAAAGTATATATGCACAGCTGGAGGAGCCTTATCTAGTTGCCCTTCCCTCCCAAAAAACACTTACCTTTTACATCTGACCTTTCTCCCCCAAACTGCACAAAGTTTAAGGTTCAATCCTTCCCATCATTCCCGACACCCATTACATTTATTTGACCCCGTCTCCCCACCTCCCACATTGACAGATATACCTCCTCCCTCCTCCCCACCAGTGTGGCACACGTTTCCCCGGACAGGGATCTGAAGGCACCGAAGATTGCGGCGGGCCCTCAAGATCACAGGTCTATGTTAATTTATTAATTTTAATCATTTGCATATTTAAAGTGTAGTCCCATCGCCCAGCGGCAGGGGGGCCGCCACGGAGCCTTGCCACTGCCAGAAGGATCAGGCCGGGCCCTCCCGGCATTGAGGTCCATGGCGGGCCTCCACTGGAGCCACCTTCAGACCCCCCCCACCTCAGAACCCGATGCCTGGGGGAAAACAAAATCCAGCCCGTAGTGTCAGACCCGGGAGATGAGAGGAGACAGACCAAGCTAACATCTGGGGAGGGGAGATAGGGGAATGGGTAGCATTTCTTAAGGAAAGGGCTGAGAGGGAATTGGACAGGACCTTACCAGAGGGAAGAAAAAACAATGCAGAAAATGGGTAAAAGAAAACCAGGTAGGATTCATACCGGAGCAAAAGAGAACAGCTAGATCAATTTTGGAGAAGAGCAGTATGAATACTTCGGCAGTGAAAAGTTGCAGACGATTAGGAAAGTTTCCTAAAGAAAGTCAAGCATTTGTATTTTCTGTTTTTTAAATGATCTCCTTTGTGGCCTGAGTGCTATTTAATGTCTTAAGTTTGTTTTACACCAAAGGAATGTGATCCTAGACACAATGCCTTGAGACTGCAGGTCTCCAGGTGTTGCCTGTACCTGCAGTTGCTGACTTTGTCCTGTAGCACAACATGAAATCCTGCAATAATTCTGCAACAGCTTTCTTTTTAAGTGTCATACTGTCATTTGGTGTATCATTTCTCATTCTCTCAAGGTTGCCATTCTGATATCTGTCCTGCTGATCCTAATTTTGATGATAGTCATTAGAATAAAGTGGAAGGAAGAATGGGACACCATAAGCCTGTCACTGCAAGTAAGTTTACTCTGTGATGTAACTGACCTGGATAATTATAAACTTTTTAAAGCAGTTTACAACACTATTTTCATTTCTTCCTATAAAGCCTGCAGTAGTAGAGCCCTGTCAGATTTTTAAACAGAAATTTCCTCAATCACACCAGGAGAATTGAACAGAGGTTATAACATACATCTCATGAGCTCTCACACCTTAAGCCCTGATTTTGCAGTGTCCCACTGGCAACATAGGGCCAAGTGGAAGTTGGTTTGGGACTAAAATTGGGCATACAACTGATTGGAAGGGAGTTGATTAGATTAGATTAGATTAGAGATACAGCACTGAAACAGGCCCTTCGGCCCACCGAGTCTGTGCCGACCATCAACCACCCATTTATACTAACCCTATGCTCATCCCATATTCCTACCAATCATCCCCATCTGTCCCTATATTTCCCTACCACCTACCTATACCAGTGACAATTTTATAATGGCCAATTTACCTATCAACCTGCAAGTCTTTTGGCTTGTGGGAGGAAACCGGAGCACCCGGAGAAAACCCACGCAGACACAGGGAGAACTTGCAAACTCCACACAGGCAGTACCCAGAATTGAACCCGGGTCCCTGGAGCTGTGAGGCTGCGGTGCTAACCACTGCGCCACTGTGCCGCCCGTTGGGGGGGGGGGTGTCTTATGCTGAAATGGAATAAAACCATTTTTTACTTAACAGCACGTGTGGCCTTATTTCAACGTTTAAGTACCCTGTTAAAATGTCCCACTTCTAAATTCAGGTCATTGGGCCAACCTCCACCCATTGAGCAAGCTTTGCTCAAAAAAGCTGGCTGCCTGATGAATTCAAGAACCTGGACTGCTCCAATATACTTCTCAAAAGGGGGTGGTCTTTTCTGTTGTATAGTGGGTTTTTTCAGTTTTCAATTATCTCTTGCTGTATTTTGTTCCATACATTAATTGATTTTGTTAGTCCCCCATTTTTGCACTCATATTTTCCAAGTAAAACATTCTTTCAGTATTCCTGATTGCTGCTTTAATTTCATCACACCATTTCTGAATGCTCTGCAAGATTGAGATAAGTAAGAGATCATGTGGATCTGCCATTTACAGGTGTAGTGACACCTTAGGCATTATGATACACCTTTCTCCACCTCAGGACTCCCATTTATAAACCTCTCCACAGATATCTCAGTATGTCAAGCAACCATTCATTACTATTTCAGCTTCACAAGACAGGATGTGATAGAATCGTGCCATCTGTTTAAGGATGGCTTGTAAATAACATCTAGATCAGGGATGGTTCTTCCTGTAGAAATGAAGGTTTCTACAGCATGAAACTTTCATGCTACCGGATCTATTCAAGCTATCTAAGAGGACATCTGCCACACTAGATAGTGTGTATTGCACATATTTCATCAAGCAAGAAATGACGTATTCAACAATTTCCCTGTGAAATAGAGGTATCAGTTGGACTGGGGGCAGAACTTTCACAGGATGGTAGGGATGCTTCAAGGGTAAAGTGTCAACCCCATGGCCAACATGAAATGGAAGGATTGATACTCAATTAATGCTCACGTAGTCTCTGACCACATCTAAACATCATTTTGCACATCGTAGGCCATTATCCAGGAATGATACAGGATGCCTTCATAATGCAATAAGCATTCGAGTCCTAGTTTTTGGAATGACAAGAAAGATTGGGGGAATGGAACTTGAAAGAAAAGTACTAACCACTGCATTCTTGCTGGTGACTCCACTCTAGCAGGAGTAGTGCAGCCTGAACTTTTATTAGCTATTCATTGGCTGCAATCTCACCTGCAAGAAAAGTGTGTCATCCAACTTTGGCATAATGAAATAGACTGTGCAAAAGACAAAATTGATTTGAGCTGGTGCATGGCAACCTGTGGGGTGGGCTTTGCAGCAAGAATGATACCAAGCAGCATGTGCAACACTCCTAACTTAGGTTTGTGCCATACTTGATGAAGAAGAAATACGCACAAGAGTGACGAGAATACTTACCATTGCCTTCTTCCTAATACCAGCAAACCATTTCTTCATTTACAGCAAGACATCTCCTTATATTCCATTATTAATTCCCCAGACTCACTTTCTATAGGACCAATGCTCATTTTGACAACTCTTTTAAATATCTCTAGAAACTCTTACTATCTGTTTTTATATTTCTAGCTAGCTTTCTCTCATGCTCTAATTTTTCCCTCCTTATTAATCTTTTTGTCATTCTTTGCTGTTTTTTATATTCTGTCCAATGAGAAATCAGCTATGCTCCATTAGCGCTGTGCGATCCTCCCCATTCGATTTCCCTCTGTACATTCTGCCGTGATAATACTTCATGCTCAAGCACTATCAGAGGAATTTCTGCCCTCTCACCTGTTTTAGGCCCTTCTTAGAATCCACCTTTTTGACCAAGCTTTTATTAATACTTCCCAATATCTCCTTCTTTGGCTCTTTGCCCATTTTGTTTTAATTACATTTTCGGGCAGCACCTGAGGCTGCTTTTCTACATTAGAGGCACTATATGAATGAAAATTGTTGTTGTTTGATAAACTTTGAGGTAAATTCACTGCACTTCCAGCACTTCAAAAAAGCATGGGTCAGAGATACAGCCACAACATCATATCGCCCATTATGCTAAACCATGCTCCCTTCAAGCACACTTGCCCATTGAAAGAATGGCATCAATGAATAAGAGCAAAGAACAAAGAACAGTACAGCACAGGAACAGGCCATTCGGCCCTCCAAGCCTGCGCCGATCTTGATGCCTGCCTAAACTAAAACCTTCTGCACTTCCGGAAACCGTATCCCTCTATTCCCATCCTATTCATGTATTTGTCAAGATTCCTCTTAAACGTCGCTATCGTACCTGCTTCCACCACCTCCCCCGGCAGCAAGTTCCAGGCACTCACCACCCTCTGTGTAAAGAACTTGCCTCACACATCCCCTCTAAACTTTGCACCTCACACCTTAAACCTATCTCCCCTAGCAACTGACTCTTCCACCCTGGGGAAAAGCTTCTGACTATCCACTCTGTCCATGCCACTCATAACTTTGTAAACCTCTATCATGTCACCCCTCCACCTCCGTCGTTCCAGTGAAAACAATCCGAGTTTATCCAACCTCTCCTCATAGCTAATACCCTCCAGACCAGGCAACATCCTGGTAAACCTCTTCTGTACCCTCTCCAAAGCCTCCACAACCTTCTGGTAGTGTGGCGACCAGAATTGCACTCAATATTCCAAGTGTGGTCTAACTAAGGTTCTATATAGCTGCAGCATGACTTGCCAATTTTTATACTCTATGCCCCAACCGATGAAGGCAAGCATGCCGTATGCCTTCTTGACTACCTTATCCACCTGTGTTGCCACTTTCAGTGACCTGTGGACCTGTATGCCCAGATCTCTCTGCCTGTCAATACTCCTAAAGGTTCTGCCATTTACTTCCCACCTGCATTAGACCTTCCAAAATGCATTACTTCACATTTGTCCGGATTAAACTCCATCTGCCATTTCTCTGCCCAAGTCTCCAACCGATCTATATCCTGCTGTATCCTCTGACAATCCGCATCACTATCCGCAACTCCACCAACCTCTGTGTCGTCCACAAACTTACTAATCAGACCAGCTACATTTTCCTCCAAATCATTTATATATACTACAAACAGCAAAGGTCCCAGCACTGATCCCGGCGGAACACCACTGGTCACAGCCCTCCATTCAGAAAAGCACCCTTCCACTGCTACCCTCTGTCTTCTATGACCGAGCCAGTTCTGTATCCATCTTGCCAGCTCCCCTCTGATCCCATGTGACTTCACCTTTGGGACCAGTCTGCCATGAGGGACCTTGTCAAAGGCTTTACTGAAGTCCATGTAGACAACATCCACTGCCCTTCCTTCATCAATCATCTTCGTCACTTCCTCAAAAAACTCAATCAAGTTGGTGAGACACGACCTCCCCTTCACAAAACCATGCTGCCTCTCGCTAATAAGTTCATTTGTTTCCAAATGGGAGTAAATCCTGTCCCAAAGAATCCTCTCTAATAATTTCCCTACCACTGACGTAAGGCTCACCGGCCTATAATTTCCTGGATTATCCTTGCTACCCTTCTTAAACAAAGGAACAACATTGGCTATTCTCCAGTCCTCTGGGACCTCACCTGTAGCCAATGAGGATACAAAGATTTCTGTCAAGGCCCCAGCAATTTCCTCCCTTGTCTCCCTCAGTATTCTGGGGTAGATCCCATCAGACTCTGGGGACTTATCTGCCTTAATACTTTGCAAGACGCCCAACACATCCTCCTTTTTGATAACGACCTGACCCAGACTATCTACACTCCCTTCCCTAGACTCATCATCCACCAAGTCCTTCTCTTTGGTGAATACTGATGCAAAGTATTCATTTAGTACCTCGCCCATTTCTTCTGGCTCCACGCATAGATTCCCTCCTCTGTCCTTCAGTGGACCAACCCTTTCCCTGGCTACCCTCTTGCTCTTTATATACGTATAAAAAGCCTTGGGATTCTCCTTAATCCTGTTTGCCAATGACTTTTCATGACCCCTTTTAGTCCTCCTGACTCCTTGCCTAAGTTCCTTCCTACTTTCTTTATATTCCTCAAGGGCTTCATCTATTCCCAGCCTTCTAGCCCTTACGCACGCTTCCTTTTTCTTTTTGACTAGGTTCACAATATCCCTCATTATCCAAGGTTCCCGAAACTTGCTAAACTTATCCTTCTTCCTCACAGGAACATGCCGGTCCTGGATTGTAATCAACTGACGTTTGAAAGACTCCCACATGTCAGATGTTGATTTACCCTCAAACAGCTGCCCCCAATCTAAATTCTTCAGTTCCTGCCTAATATTGTTATACTTAGCCTTCCCCCAATTTAGCACCTTCACCCGAGGACTAGTCTTATCTTTATCCACAAATACCTTAAAACTTACGGAATTATGGTCACTGTTCCCAAAATGCTCCCCTACTGAAACTTCGACCACCTGGCCGGGCTCATTCCCCAATACCAGGTCCAGTACGGCCCCTTCCCTAGTTGGACTATCTACATATTGTTTCAAGAAGCCCTCCTGGATGCTCCTTACAAATTCTGCCCCATCCAAGCCCCTAGCACTAAGTGAGTCCCAGTCAATATAGGGGAAGTTAAAATCACCCACCACTACAACCCTGTTGCTTTTACATCTTTCTAAAATCTGTCTACATACCTGCTCCTCTACCTCCTGCTGACTGTTGGGAGGCCTGTAGTAAACCCCCAACATCGTGACTGCACCCTTCCTATTCCTGCGCTCTACCCATATTGCCTCGTTGCATGACCCCCTCCAAGGTGTCCTCCCGCAGTACAGCTGTGATATTCTCCTTAACCAGTAATGCAACTCCCCCCACCCCTTTTACATCCCCCTCTATCCCGCCTGAAGCTTCTAAATCCTGGAACATTTAGCTGCTAATCCTGTCTTCCCTTAACCAAGTCTCTGTAATAGCAACAACATCATAGTTCCAAGTACTAATCCAAGCTCTAAGTTCATCTGCCTTACCTGTTATACTTCTCGCATTGAAACAAATGCACTTCAGACCACCAGTCCCGCTGTGCTCCGCAACATCTCCCTGCCTGCTCTTCCTCTTCGTCTTACTGGCCTTATTTACTAGTTCCCCCTCAGTTATTTCACCTGCTGTCCTACTGCCCTGGTTTCCACCCCCTGCCACACTAGTTTAAACCCTCCCGAGTGACACTAGCAAACTTCACAGCCAGGATCATTGTGCCCCTCTAGTTTAGATGCAACCCGTCCTTCTTGTACAGGTCCCACCTGTCCCGGAAGAGATCCCAATGATCCAGATATCTGAGACCCTCCCTCCTACACCAGCTGTTCAGCCACATGTTTAGCTGCACTATCTTCCTATTTCTAGCCTCACTGGCAGGTGGCACAGGGAGTAATCCCGAGATTACAACCCTAGAGGTCCTGTCTTTTAACTTTCTACCTAACTCCCTGAACTCCCCCTGCAGGACTTCATCACTCTTCCTGCCTATGTCGTTAGTACCAATGTGTACCACGACCTCTGGCTGGTCACCCTCCCCCTTCAGAATGCTCCCTGTCCGTTCAGAGACATCCTTGACCCTGGCACCAGGGAGGCAACATACCATCCTGGAGTCTCTTTCACGTCCACAGAAGTGCCTATCTGTGCCCCATATACCCGTATCTTTTCTAAATATTTGATTCAACTATTTGTTAATTTATAGGGAATCCCACAAGATCAGGGTGGGGAATGCTGTAACAGAATTTGTGATTGAAGCAGACCCCATGTCAACATTACAGAATTTTTGATAGCTGTTTGAAGGAAAGAGTGATAAAGAGATATAGGAACAGGACGGGGACATAGGATTAAGACTGCTATGTGTGGAGAATATACATAAACATATACTACTTTTTGGGATGAATGGACTGAGTAGTGCTTTGAAATTGCAATTGTATTGTGCATTGTATACTCTAGAGGCTGCTGTCGAACAAACATGCTAGCAAAGAGAAAGTGAAACTAAGACAGAATAATAAATGAAGAAGCCTTTATGTTCATCTGCTGTAGTCTTTGTCTCTCTGTCTCTTCCTTATACCTTATATTAAACTCCGCTAAACTTCATTTGAGTCCCAAGGACATCATAGACAGCTTCCAAGTTTTAATTTCAGCATAACTATATGTAACCTAAGTTTACAGATAGATGTTACCATTACTGCTCTGTTTGTAAAACTGAAGACCCAGTTCACTGGCTTTTGCTTTGAGTTAAGTTCTTATTTTTGGAATTTAAAGGTGTATTCTATTTATGCAGGTAACAGCTCCATTCCTCCACATTGGTGTAGTTATCACTATGACGAGTGTGGCTTGGTTCGTCATTGATCAATTTTTCCAATCAAAGAAAAGAAGTGAGTAACAGATATACACAGTAGAATGGGACAAACAGACACTGTAAAAAGACTGTGAGTAGCTGTATTTGAGTCAAGGTTCTAAAATGAGAAGTTACAATCGAAAGGTCCCATATTAGATGAAGATACATTGCCAAATTTCCTGTGATGGGTATTTTCCAACTTTGCACTCCTGGCAGGGAGTCTTGCCATTTTAGAAGTGCATATCAAAAATTCAGGTCCATGCTGCATGTGATTTTTCAACTATTTAAATTTATCTGGCAGTTATGTTTTTCCATTGAGCAGGTCCTAATTCAAGTCAGACATGAGGTTCTTGAGCCTACAGTGGATGAGTAGTTGATGTGTGTTTTAATGTCTTCCTCATGGTTTTTATTTTTGAAGTACCTTTTCCTATTTGGGTTACAACCAAGGCAGCAAAGCCCGATGTAACCTTAAGGGAGGAGGCACTGGGAGGGGAGAGGAGCCATTCACACTTACTGGATACAAGTAATCCCTCTGGACCTCAACAAAGTATTTAATGGCAATGCGGTTTCCACTCACGGAGTTTTCTGGAGTGGCATTCAAATCTAACCCTTGTGATTCAGAGGTGGGACTACCACCGCTGAACCCTTGGTCACCCTGTCCATACACAATTACCTCACTGGGTATCAACACAGCATTTAGAGATAATATTCTAGTCACCATTCACTGGAGTTGGGCCTGAGCCTTTTACTGTCTAACTCAGGACCACTACTCCCCTTTTAAATTAATTAGTAATTGGAAAATTGTGTACTGCACATGCCAGAATATTCCATTTGCGGTCCTGGTGGGTGAAGCTTTCTGCCGACAACACAAAGTCGGAAAATTATCCTGACGATTCCAAAGTTCTGTATGGATGAAGTTACAATATTTCTCATGGGGAATCAGTGGATGTAGGACTGAGATGAGGAGAAATGTCTTCACTGTGAGGGTTTCTTTGGAATTCTGTACCACAAGGGTCTGTGGATGGTCAGTGGTGAATGTATTCAAGACTGAGATTGATAGATCTTTGGGTACTAAGGAAATCAAGCAAAATGGGGATAGGGCGGAAAAGTGGAGTTGATCTAGATGTCCGGCCATGATCTTATTGAATGGCACAGCAGCTTTGATAGACTGTATGCTCAACTCCTGCTCCTAATTCTTATGTTCTTATGATGCTAAAGTCCAGTAAAGCAAATAACAGAGACAAGGCCTAGCAATAACGATTTGAGTTAGAAGGGGTAATTTGAAACCCCAGGGTGGGTGGGTTAAAAATTTAAAAATGGGAGACCTGACTCCCAACTTCCGATTGTAATGGAGGCGGACTGGGAGAATTTTAATGAGGCTGCATGCCTAAGATTTTATCTGTGTTTCAGGTTTAGTGCTGAATGGCCAGTTTTTCCAGGCATCAAGAAATCCGGCATCTGAAAAGATGAAAAAACAGCTGGATCGAACAGGTACGTGCCTTTCCAGAACTGCTTGTGGACCAGGTGTGTTTGCCCCTGCCCCTCCCAAGCAAACCTCCTTCACCTGTCGATTGGACCACCACCCCCAGCAACTCACACCTCCGACTGATCTCTCCGGGCCCCTCCTGATATTTACTGTGACCCACAATTTCTCCACCCACCATGTCCATCCCAACCCATGATCTCAATGGCACCCACCCCCACCTCCCCCCGATATCCACAAAAATCCATGATCTCTCTGCCTCTGATCTCAATCCTTACCCGCGATCTCAAAGGGTTTCTCTGCTCCCCCCCGAAATGTCCATCCTGATGCATGTTATCTCCACGCCTCCCCTCTTCCCCCAATATCCACCTCAACCATGATCTTTTCCTCCCTTTTTCCTCTCCACTCCTCAGCTATAGCGGTGCTGAAAGCCCACCCACTTGACAGCCAGCCAGTTAGGCTTTCAATCTGGCTGTCCATGGCCAGGAAATGCAGTTCAAAAATGTTAATCAGGTCCTGGTCTTAAATTTGGTAGGACCTCTGGGAAATCCATACCTCTGATTCGCTAAATCCCCCCACCCCCCCCCACCACCAGTGCCTCTACTTCCCCATAAATACTGGGGCCAGATTGTCAGTTTGCTGAAATGGATACAGTGACAGTGCCAGAATTTCTAGAATGGGGGCTATATCACCAATTTAAACTTTTGTTTTCAGTTTTCCAGATGATTATGCCCATATTCTATCTCGGAGTGGTGATAATTCTTTATTTCATTCCTCTTGCAATCTCCTCTCCTTGTATTATTGAAAGGGAAAATCTGGCGCCACGACCAGCTATGATGGGGCACCGTGGAGCACCCATGGTGAGTATCTGCTGTTCTATTCCAGGTTGCCAGTTGGTGAAGGATAGAACTGGAGCCAATCTTTACAAACTTTACAGAGTTACACTATAGAAGTATGCACCTCCTAACCCAACAACCACAGTTTTGGTCTGTCTCATTCATTGTCATTAGCTGTCCCTCAATTTGAAGATGACGTCTACTCAAGGTCACCAGTTTCTGCCACGGGTCTTCATGTGTCCAAACAGGCTGATTCTCGACCCGCAGATCTCTGGGCACATAAAGCAGGACATCCCACGAGATAGTGGCTTCTGGAGTGCAGGCTTTGCTTCCTTTTCTTTCCTTCTCTACTGCCACTCTGCCTCATCATTAAGGCGTTCGGACTCAAAGCATAATGCAGCTTGATGGACAAGTTGTTCAACATTTTGAACTATTGGTAGCAAGCTCCTCCCAGGATTTGTAAGGGGCTCAGGTGAATTCCCACAACCTGCATACAATTAAACACAATTAATATACAATTAATATCTGCCATCTGGTATGGTACATGTAATGGAATCCCTATTAGCACATGAGAATAAGAACTCACCAGTTTTGGGTGGGCACCTTAGCTCCCTGTCCAGAAGTGTTCATTAAAATCAAAAATAGCAGCATCCAGGCAGCTTTCTAGCACATAAGTAACCCAAAGGCATTTTCACCTTGACTTGCCCAATTTCCACTGGCCGGATAGAGTTAACAACCCTCCATTGTTTTTGCACTATTTGGGTTTGTTGGACAAACGAAGTTAAGAGAATTTCCTGCAGTCTACCTGACAGCTTTTTGATGTGGAAAATCATGCATTTAAGAGTTGTGCAGAAAAATCTTTACCTTGCACCTGCCTCATGCTGTACCTGATCTGGGAGTGATTAATGGGGTAGTGTTGAGGGAGCTTTACCCTGCACCTGACTTGTGCTATATTTGACTGAGTGTGTTCCATGGGATAGTCCAGAGAGGATTTTATTCTCCATCTAAACCCCTGCTGTAGGTGACCTGAGAGTGCTTAATGAGACAGTGCAGGAAGAGCTTTGATGGAATAGTGTACACTGAGATTTATTCTTCTTCAAACCCATGCTGCACCTGACCTGAGGGTGTTTAATGCAGACACTCAATGTAGGAGCATTACAGATTGTGACTGTTCTATATATTGTTTTAGTTGGCTCCAGAGAACACCTTGATGTCTTTTGAGGAAACTGTGAAATGTGAGGCATCTACATTTGAAACTGATGTGCAGATCAGGTATGTGACAAGCAGCCTTTTATTAACCAACAAATATCTTGGAGTTGTCTCAGAGATTTTATCTTATTATTTTCTAATTTTTACTATATAGACCTTGTGCAATCATCCTGACACTCCCCAACTACCCCCACCACCATCAAGCAAGTTACTCAGTCTGTAAATGCTGGAAATCTGAAATATAAACAAAAAATGTTGGAAATACTCAGCTGGTCAGGCAGCCTCTCTGGAGAGAGAAACAGAGTTAGTGTTTGAGGTCAGTGACTTTTCATCAGAAGTTACTCAACCTTCCATTTTCATGCAGGTTGGTGTGGAACCCAGTTGCCTTTGTCAACAGTGTTGCATCCCAAATATATTGTTACTTGATGTATTCAAGTGACCTGGGAGGAGACCCTATCCCCTATTTCAACCCCTTACGGTGGAAAATCCATACATCATGGTACAGTTTTTGTGTCAATGCCTTGGGGTTCAATCTGCCCATGACTGGGATCGGGATGGAGAATATTCCAAATCCAAAACCTTGTCTAACTCACTACAGCAGCAAGATTTGGGCATCACACTTACAAATTTCTGTATCAAGCTTCCACCTGTTTGATTCAAATTTCACATCCATGAAAGAGCAACAAATCATCAAACACAAAATGGCAGATAAACTGCTGGTGAAAAATTACTTAAGGACATGTGTAAACAATCAAGTAACAATGAACAGTCAGCAAAAGCTACCAGTTAGAAAAAGGGAAGGAAACACAATGAAATTACTCCAGATATTTTTTCAAAATCCTTTCAGCCAACATCATGGTTTCTCACTAAACTAAAGAACATAATACTGGAAATAAGAGGCTAATATTTCAATTGGTTAGTTTGAGGGGAAACCTGCAGTCGGATATCAGTGAGGTGAGAAACAACTTGGGGGAACCGCGAATCCAACAGTTTTCTCCCAAGTGCATCTTCATGTCCAAATTTTGCTTAGGAGGTGGGCAATTGCTTCCTACCCTCATCGACTCAGATTTTGTGATCATTGGCAAAGGAAAAGCACTCACCGTTCATTAGACTTACAACTGCCCACAGACTTTTCGTGGTCTTTTGGTCGGAAACTTACAATAACTAGAGATCCTTTTCAGCGCAGCACTCTGCAGGGAAACTGTGGCTTGTGTGGGCAGAGCAAGCAACAGTGTAGCTCTTCAACTGAATCCTCACTGACACACGCAGGCTGGAATCTTCCCGACATCGTAGCGTGCCTGCCGACTGAATTTTATGGAGAGTAGCCAATTAATAGGCTACCTGTGCATTCACCGTCCAATTAGGGATGTCGGGCGGGAGCTCAGGACAGCACAACTCATTGCAAAGGAGGCCGGCAGCCCTCACTGTGTGACCAGTGGGATCGATGCTGAGGCCCAAGCAGCAGAAGCAGCAGGGAAGCACTGGAGCCACCATCAGCATCAAGGGAGCAGCTCAGATCTCTTGATGCCCATGGTGATCAGGGACATCCGTCTCCAGGAATTCCACAGTCAGTGATAGGAAGCCATCAGACTTGCCATTTTCTGCCAGTATCATTTAAATCGGAAAAATCACAAGGAGACAACACATTAGGCAAATATCATACTATCTTCTGGTGCAAATTTGACAACCCAACAGTCTCCAAAGCTGCCTCTGGCTCCCCCTACAGAATCTAAACCAAGAAGTATAAGTCAGAATATTTAATCCAATGTAAAATCCATGTACAGAAAGTGAAATCGAGAGACAAAAACATGGGATTAAGAGAGATATAGAAAAGAAAAAGTTTTTAAACATTATTATAATTTTAAAAAAATTTTTAATCTCCAACAATGAAGAAATGAGACTCCACATTTGTAAAATTAAATTTTCAGGGTCAGAGAGGTTGTTTGGCAGTAATTAAGACTTATCACTCATTAAAAATTCACTTACATCTGAATACACCAGCCCTAACTTTGTCCGGCAAGTTTAATTTGTATCTAGTGGTTAAGTATCAGAACTTCACGCCCTTCATGTATTTTACACTGAATCTATTGGTGGGGTTCTGGTGTAGTGAAGCTTGGTGAGGAGGAGAGCTAATCGGACATCAGATTCATGATTTCCATGTTTAACTGCATATATGCGGATGCTAGAAGTTGCTGTCCTATTTCCTCCATGCTAATGGTGAGCGCTGATAGCCTCAGTGTTATTCTTATTCCAAACTTTGGGCCATTATGTCAGGATACAACTTTGGAAGTGCATCTGGGGACTTACTTGGACTACGCTAGCAATTCAGATTGTCACACTCCAGTCCAGTCGATCTTCCTCCTGCTCGGTGCAAATATAGGCCCTGTTCTGTGTCTAGGAAAGGCTTCAGCAGCTTAGTGATATCGAGAAATGGCTAAAGGCACTGGATACTGCTAAGGCTATGGGCCCTGACAACATTCTGGCAATAGTACTGAAAACCTATGCTCCAGAACTAGCTCTGTCCATAGCCAGATGGCTCCAGTTCAGCTACAACACTGGCATCTACCCGACGATGTGGAAAATTGTCCAGGTATGTCCTGTGCACAAAAAGCAGGACAAATGCAACCTGGCCAATTACCGCCCTATCAGTCTACTCCCGATCATCAACAAAGTGTTGGAAGGATTCGTTAACAGTGCTATCAAGCGGCACTTGCTTAACAATAACCTTCTCACTGAAGCTCAGTTTGGGTTCAGCCAGGGCCACTCAGCTCCTGACCTCATTACAGCCTTGGTCCAAACATGGATAAAAAAGCTGAACTCCAGAGGTGAAGTGAGAGTGACTGCCCTCGACATCAAGGCAGCATTTGACTGAGTATGGCATCAAGGAGCCCTAGAAAAATTGGAGTCAATGGAAATCAAGGGTAAAACGCTCAGCTGGTTGGAGTCATACCTAGCACAAAGGAAGGTGGTTGTGGTTGTCGGAGGTCAATCATCTCAGTCCCAGGACATCACTGCAGGAGTTCCTCAAGGTAGTGTCCTAGGCCCAACCATCTTCCGCTGCTTCATCAATGACCTTCCCTCCATCATTAGGTCAGAAGTGGGGATGTTCGCTGATGATTGCACAATGTTCCGCACCATTCACAACTCCTCAGATACTGAAGCAGCCCATTTCCATATGCAGCAAGACTAGACAACATCCAGGCTTGGGCTGATAAGTGGCAAGTAACATTTGTGCCACACAAGTGCCAGGCAATGACCATCTCCAAAGAGAGAGAATCTAACCATCTCCCTTTGATGTTCAATGGCATTACCATCGCTGAATCCCCCACATCCTTGGTGTCACCATTGACCAGAAACTGAACTGGACCAGCCACATAAATGCTGTGGCTACAAGAGCAGGTCAAAGGCTGGGAATTCTGAGGCGAATAACTCACCTCCTGACTCCCCAATGCCTGTCCACCATCTACAAGGCACAAGTCAGGAGTGTGATGGAATACTGTTCACATGCCTGGATGGGTGCAGCTCCAATAACACTCAAAAACATCCAGGTCAAAGCAGCCTGCTTGATTGGCACCCCATCCACCACCTTCAATATTCACTCCCTCCACCACTATCGCACAGTGGCAGCAGTGTGTACCATCTACAAGATGCACTGTAGCAACTCACCAAGGCTCCTTCAACAGCACCTTCAAAACCCGTGACCTCTACCACCTGGAAGGACAAGGGCAGCAGGTGCACGGGAACACCACCACCTGCAAGTTCCCTTCCAAGCCACACACCATCCTGACTTGGAACTATACTTCCATTCCTTCACTGTCACTGGGTCAAAATCCTGAAACTCCCTTCCTAACAGCACTATTGGTGTACCTACACCTTAAGCACTGCAGCGAATCAAGAAGGCAGCTCACCATCACCTTCTTAAGGGCGAGTAGGGATGGACAATAAATGCAGGCTTAGCCAGTGATGCTCACATCCCATGAACGAATAAAAAAAGTCATTGAAATCATGTCTGTTAGAAAGATTTTAGAGATTTTTCTGCTTTTCCCTTCTTTGGCCTCTTTCAGGCATTGTGTGCCCTCTTTTGGTGCCATCAGGTACAGGTTTTCCACCTGCTCAGTGGTATGGGGACCTCCGTACACCACCACTGCCCTGTCCACTGCATTTGAGGCAGGGCATTGTGTCAGATGGGTTCCCATCTCATCACAAGGCATTTCTACTATGAACTGAGTTGACTCAGTTGCATTTCTGTGAAAATTTTAGTGCACATGCACATTTCATTATTTCTCCTCACATTTAGACACAGGCGTCAACTAGGTGTGGTTAAACAATCACTTTTATTCAGCTACAAGATTGATTCTATCAAGGCCAGCTTACTTCTGGCATGGAAACAGAAATTTACAAACAACTATGATTGCCCTCTACTTGATTTTGTGTTGACGTTGACCTAGGTGTGCTTGTTTAGACCACAGAGAATGCTACAGCAGTGACATTATTGGGATTATCTTAATAGTTAAACATGCAACTGAAATTGGTCTGCAGAATACCAATGAACAACAACATGGGTGGTCTGATAATTTGTTAAAGAATACCATTACCTAGATTGATACAACTTACATTTTGTTTTTCCTAGTTCCGATGGAGTCCCGTTTTTAATGCATGACTCCACATTTGAAAGGACAACAAACATAGCTGAGACTTTTCCTAAGCAAGCTAAAACTAAAGCCTCAAGTTTTACATGGGCGGAGATTCAGAAGCTCAATGCAGGAAAATGGTTTTTGAAGGTGAAGATATGACAGCTTTATGTGTTTATTTTTTCTTTAACATCAAAGCAGTTTCCTTACTAAGCTCTGTGAAAAGTTGTGGCACATGTGGGAAATAAAAACCAATGAGCTCACAAGATGCAGATGAGAGAATAAATAAGTTTTGGGGACTATATACAGCAGGTAGGTTAGACATTAACCTTGCAACTTTAAGACCCTGAGTTTGAATCCAGCTGTGAATGATATGTTTAAAGTCTCCTGTCTCAACAGGTCATAAATGAACTTAGAGCAGCTTCAGTACAGTTTCTCGTAGGCTTAGGTCCACAATATAAAGGTCCCCTAACTTGGCACTAATGTGGCAATCCCAGCCAGAAAGGCTACAGGTTGGCTGATAAGGTAAATGGAAATGCCATACTGGAATGTGTTACTGTTTTGAAGTTGGGTCTAAAAATTAAAGCAACTTCTTTCTGCATCTAACTCTGCTATATCTGGGATGGGATAGTGTTGAGGCAATTTTATTTTGCATCTAACCTGTGCCACACCTAACTTTGGAGTGCTCAATACTGACAGAGTGCCTCAAATGAGAAACTATTTATTTGGCAGCAGTAAGATTTCTCACTTTAATGAGCAGATAAGTCAGAAGAAAATCAACGTTAAATGCAAGTGATAGGTGTTTTCATTGTCCTTGGGACTATAAAATTTATTACTGCAATATTTTCAATTAAAAATCTCAAAGCTTCTATAACTTCCTGTGCTGCTCGACTCAACTAAACAGAATATGCTGATTTATCTATAGTCTAGTCACAATAACGTATTTCTCAGGGTCAGCCTGACTTTGTGTGTCTCTTTCTCTGGCTCCACTTCCTTTTAGAAAGATCCCTACAACACAGTGAGGTCGCTATCGATAGAATCACAAATCAAAATTGCCAATCAGCGTGTTTGTTCCCTGGCTGAGCTGCTGGCTCTTGCAGCCAGAACAAAAAAAAAAATAATATTTGACCTGCGACCTCCAAACAATACATTTCATCCATATCACAATACTTCAGACAAAGTCGTTGTGGAAGCCATCCAGAATTCCTCGATTGATCACAATCTGGTAAGGAAATTGAGTCTCCTTTTCAAAGATGACAGATAATTGAAATTTTAAAAACCTGTGCATTATAAGATCATCATTTCTGTAATGCTCTGTCACAGTTTTTCGTAACTCCTTGCTCTGAATGGGATTTTGTTTCAATTAATTTTATGATATTAAAGAACAAAGAACAAAGAACAAAGATAATTACAGCACAGGAACAGGCCCTTCGGCCCTCCAAGCCTGCGCTGATCCAGATCCTCTCTCTAATCATGTCGCCTATTTTCTAAGGTTCTGTATCTCTTTTCTTCCTGCCCATTCATGTATCTGTCTAGATACATCTTAAAAGACGCCATCGTGCCCGCATCTACCACCTCCGCTGGCAATGCGTTCCAGGTGCCCACCACCCTCTGCGTAAAGAACTTTCCACGCATATCCCCCCTAAACTTTTCCCCTTTCACTTTGAACTCGTGTCCTCTAGTAATTGAAACCCCCACTCTGGGAAAAAGCCTCTTGCTATCCACCCTGTCTATACCTCTCATGATTTTGTACACCTCAATCAGGTCCCCCCTCAACCTCCGTCTTTCTAATGAAAATAATCCTAATCTGCTCAACCTCTCTTCATAGCTAGCGCCCTCCATACCAGGCAACATCCTGGTGAACCTCCTCTGCACCCTCTCCAAAGCATCCACATCCTTTTGATAATGTGGCGACCAGAACTGTACGCAGTATTCCAAATGTGGCCGAACCAAAGTCCTATACAACTGTAACATGACCTGCCAACTCTTGTACTCAATGCCCCGTCCGATGAAGGAAAGCATGCCGTATGCCTTCTTGACCACTCTATTTACCTGCGTTGCCACCTTCAGGGAACAGTGGACCTGAACACCCAAATCTCTCTGGACATCAATTTTCCCCAGGACTTTTCCATTTACTGTATAGTTCACTCTTGAATTGGATCTTCCAAAATGCATCACCTCGCATTTGCCCTGATTGAACTCCATCTGCCATTTCTCTGCCCAACTCTCCAATCTATCTATATTCTGCTGTATTCTCTGACAGTCCCCTTCACTATCTGCTACTCCACCAATCTTAGTGTCGTCTGCAAATTTGCTAATCAGTCCACCTATACTTTCCTCCAAATCATTAATGTATATCACAAACAGTGGTCCCAGCACGGATCCCTGTGGAACACCACTGGTCACACGTCTCCATTTTTAGAAACTCCCTTCTACTGCTACTCTCTGTCTCCTGTTGCCCAGCCAGTTCTTTATCCATCTAGCTAGTACACCTTGGACCCCAAGCGCCTTCACTTTCTCCATCATCTGCCATGGGGAACCTTATCAAACGCCTTACTGAAGTCCATGTATATGACATCGACAGCCCTTCCCTCATCAATCAACTTTGTCACTTCCTCAAAGAATTCTATTAAGTTGGTAAGACATGACCTTCCCTGCACAAAACCATGTTGCCTATCACTGATGAGCCCATTTTCTTCCAAATGGGAATAGATCCTATCCCTCAGTATCTTCTCCAGCAGCTTCCCTACCACTGACGTCAGGCTCACCGGTCTATAATTACCTGGATTATCCCTGCTACCCTTCTTAAACAAGGGGACAACATTAGCAATTTTCCAGTCCTCCGGGACCTCACCCGTGTTTAAGGATGCTGCAAAGATATCTGTTAAGGCCCCAGCTATTTCCTCTCTCGCTTCCCTCAGTAACCTGGGATAGATCCCATCCGGACCTGGGGACTTGTCCACCTTAATGCCCTTTAGAATACCCAACACTTCCTCCCTCCTTATGCCGACTTGACCTAGAGTAATCAAACATCTGTTCCTAACCTCAACATCCGTCATGTCCCTCTCCTCGGTGAATACCGATGCAAAGTACTCGTTTAGAATCTCACCCATTTTCTCTGAGTCCAAGCATAACATTCCTCCTTTGTCCTTTAGTGGGCCAATCCTTTCTCTAGTTACCCTCTTTCTCCTTATATATGAATAAAAGGCTTTGGGATTTTCCTTAACCCTGTTTGCTAAAGATATTTCATGACCCCTTTTAGCCCTCTTAATTCCTCGTTTCAGATTGGTCCTACATTCCCGATATTCTTTCAAAGCTTCGTCTTTCATCAGCCGCCTAGACCTTATGTATGCTTCCTTTTTCCTCTTAGCTAGTCTCACAATTTCACCTGTCATCCATGGTTCCCTAATCTTGCCATTTCTATCCCTCATTTTCACAGGAACATGTCTCTCCTGCACGCTAATCAACCTCTCTTTAAAAGCCTCCCACATATCACATGTGGATTTACCTTCAAACAGCTGCTCCCAATCTACATTTCCCAGCTCCTGCCGAATTTTGGTATAGTTGGCCTTCCCCCAATTTAGCACTCTTCCTTGAGGACCACTCTCGTCTTTCTCCATGAGTATTTTAAAGCTTACGGAATTGTGATCACTATTCCCAAAGTAGTCCCCTACTGAAACTTCAACAACCTGGCCGGGCTCATTCCCCAACACCAGGTCCAGTATGGCCCCTTCCCGAGTTGGACTATTTACATACTGCTCTAGAAAACCCTCCTGGATGCTCCTTACAAATTCTGCTCCATCTGGACCTCTAACATTAAGCGAATCCCAGTCAATGTTGGGAAAATTAAAATCTCCGATCACCACCACCCTGTTGCTCCTACATCTTTCCATAATCTGTTTACATATTTGTACCTCTATCTCACGCTCGCTGTTGGGAGGCCTGTAGTACAGCCCCAACATTGTTACCGCACCCTTCCTATTTCTGAGTTCTGTCCATATTGCCTCACTGCTCGAGTCCTCCATAGTGCCCTCCTTCAGCACAGCTGTGATATCCTCTTTGACCAGTAATGCAACTCCTCCACCCCTTTTACCTCCCTCTCTATCCCGCCTGAAGCATCGATATCCTGGGATATTTAGTTGCCAATCATGCCCTTCCCTCAACCAAGTCTCAGTAATAGCAATAACATCATACTCCCAGGGACTAATCCAAGCCCTAAGTTCATCTGCCTTACCAACTACACTTCTTGCATTGAAACAAATGCACCTCAGACCACCAGTCCCTTTATATTCATCATCTGCTCCCTGCCTGCTCTTCCCCTTAGTCACACTGACTTCATTATCTAGTTCCTTACAGGCTTTTGTTACTACCTCCTTACTGTCAACTGACCTCAATTGGTTCCCATCCCCCTGCCACATTAGTTTAAACCCTCCCCAACAGCGTTAGCAAAAGCACCTCCAAGGACATTGGTTCCAGTCCGGCCCAGGTGTAGACCGTCCAATTTGTAATAGTCCCACCTCCCCCTGAACCGGTCCCAATGTCCCAAAAATCTGAACCCCTCCTTCCTGCACCATCTCTCAAGCCACGCATTCATCCTGACTATTCTTTCATTTTTACTCTGACTATCACATGGCACTGGTAGTAATCCTGAGATTACTACCTCTGAGGTCCTACTTTTTAACTTGGCTCCTAACTCCCTAAACTCTGCTTGTAGGACCTCATCCCGTTTTTTACCTATATCATTAGTGCCTATGTGCACAATGACAACTGGCTGTTCACCCTCCCCCTTTAGAATGTTCTGCAGCCGATCTGAGACGTCCCGGACCCGTGCACCTGGGAGGCAACATACCATTCGGGAGCCTCGTTTTCGACCACAGAACCGCCTATCTACTCCCCTTACAATCGAATCCCCTACGACTATAGCCCTTCCACTCTTTTTCCCGCCCTTCTGAACAGCAGAGCCAGCCACGGTGCCATGGACCTGGCTACTGCTGCCTTCCCCTGGTGAGCCATCTCCCTCAACAGTATCCAAAACGGTATACTTGTTTTGGAGGGAGATGACCGCAGGGGACTCCTGCGCTGCCTTCCTGCTCTTTCTCTGCCTTTTGGTCACCTATTCCCTTTCTCCCTCAGCAATCCTAATCTGCGGTGTGACCAATTCACTAAACGTGCTATCCACGACCTCCTCAGCATCGCGCATGCTCCAAAGTGAGTCCATCCGCAGCTCGAGAGCCGTCATGCGGTCTAACAAGAGCTGCAGCTGGACACACTTCCTGCACGTGAAGGAGTCAGGGTCATCAGCCATGTCCCTGAGCTCCCACATTGAGCAAGAGGAGCATGATACGGGTCTGAGATCTCCTGCCATTTTTAATCTTAAGTTTAAACTTAGTTAAATGAAAAAGGAACGAAAAGTTTTTACCAATCACAATAAAACCAGAGAAATCGAAAAAGCCTTACCTTATAAACACCCCACCAAGTCCTTTTTTTTTGGTTAGAGGAGGAGGGCGGGTGGGAGACACTACAAGTGTGGTGTCTCGGGTTCAGAAACCGCCCAAATATATAGTGTTTTACTTACCCAGCAGCCCCCTGGCCTCCGCCGAAAAACAAAAGGAAATTAAATTTACTTTCAAACTGACTTTCCCAGCTGCTCACTCGCTCACACGCTGCTCCCGAAAAAGCTGCTGCACTGAAAGGAAAGTTATTTTAAACCGCCCAAATATATAGTGTTTTACTTACCCAGCAGCCCCCTGGCCTCCGCCAAAAAACAAAAGGAAATTAAATTTACTTTCAAACTGACTTTCCCAGCTGCTCACTCGCTCACACGCTGCTCCCGAAAAAGCTGCTGCACTGAAAGGAAAGTTATTTTAAACCGCCCAAATATATAGTGTTTTACTTACCCAGCAGCCCCCTGGCCTCCGCCGAAAAACAAAAGGAAATTAAATTTACTTTCAAACTGACTTTCCCAGCTGCTCACTCGCTCACACGCTGCTCCCGAAAAAGCTGCTGCACTGAAAGGAAAGTTATTTTAAACCGCCCAAATATATAGTGTTTTACTTACCCAGCAGCCCCCTGGCCTCCGCCGAAAAACAAAAGGAAATTAAATTTACTTTCAAACTGACTTTCCCAGCTGCTCACTCGCTCACACGCTGCTCCCGAAAAAGCTGCTGCACTGAAAGGAAAGTTATTTTAAACCGCCCAAATATATAGTGTTTTACTTACCCAGCAGCCCCCTGGCCTCCGCCGAAAAACAAAAGGAAATTAAATTTACTTTCAAACTGACTTTCCCAGCTGCTCACTCGCTCACACGCTGCTCCCGAAAAAGCTGCTGCACTGAAAGGAAAGTTATTTTAAACCGCCCAAATATATAGTGTTTTACTTACCCAGCAGCCCCCTGGCCTCCGCCGAAAAACAAAAGGAAATTAAATTTACTTTCAAACTGACTTTCCCAGCTGCTCACTCGCTCACACGCTGCTCCCGAAAAAGCTGCTGCACTGAAAGGAAAGTTATTTTAAACCGCCCAAATATATAGTGTTTTACTTACCCAGCAGCCCCCTGGCCTCCGCCGAAAAACAAAAGGAAATTAAATTTACTTTCAAACTGACTTTCCCAGCTGCTCACTCGCTCACACGCTGCTCCCGAAAAAGCTGCTGCACTGAAATTGTTTTAAAGGCTAATACAGCTGACAAAGAATTAAGTCCCAGAAGTACAACAGTACATTTAGGATGTAAATTTAACATCTAATATTTAGAATGTTAATTAAGAAATAATGGAAAGACACAGACAGCATGCCATAGCAGTTCATATCCTGGTGATAGAAAAATTCCTGGGGTGATATACCAGACAAGTCAGACAACACAGACTGTTTACTCCTGCATGTAACATTACTTTTGAAAAAAATCATAAAGTAACACAGCACAGAAGGAGGCCATTCAGCCCATCATGATTGTGCTGGCTCTTTGGACCTCCACTGTTTCTAGCTTCTCACCATTTTGAAAGTACCCTGTTCTTTTCTTTTAGTCCAAAGTGGCTGAATTCACATTTGCCTACACTGAAATCCATTTGCAACAGTTTTGTCATTATTTACCAATATCTCTGTAATTTTATGATTCCATCTACATTGCTTACAATACTACCTATCTTTGTGTTATCAGCAAAATTTGGATATGTGGCTTTCTATTCCATGATCTAAGTTGTTAATAAATATGGTGAACAGTTGAAATATCAACACAGATCCTTGTGGTCACCATTAGTCACATTTTGCCAATTAGAGTACCTACCCATTATGCCTACTCTCTGACTCCTGCCCCTCAGCCAATTTCTTAACCTGGTCAATAATTTGTCTTCAATTTCATGAGCTTCAGCTCTAGTTAACAATCCCTTCTGAGGGGTTTTATCAAATGCCTTCTGAATATCCATATCAATAACATCAATAAGCATTCCACTGTCCATTACTTCAGTCACCGCTTCAAAAAATTCCATCAGGTTCACCAAGCATGACTTACCTTTACAAATCCATGCTAGCTGTCTCTGATCAGCTGAAATTTCTCAAGGTGTTCAGTCACTCTATCCTTAGTTATAGAGTCCAGCAATTTCCCAACAACAGATGTTAGACTAACTGGTCTAACTGGTTTTCCTCTCTTTCCATTCTTAAATAGCAGAGTGACATGCATAATTTTCCAGAGGAATGGTTCCTGAATTGACAGAACTTTGGAAGATTATAGCTCAGGCATCTGCAATGTTAGATCCTACTTCCTTTAAAACCATAGGATGGAAATTATTTGATCCTGGGGATTTGCCACTCTTTGCCATTAATTTCTTCATTGTTGTTATTTTTCTTACATTAATTTTGCTGAGTTCCTAACCCTGATTCAATTAATTTCCTTGGGATGTCTGGCATGCTGACCTCTTCACCTGTTGTAAATACTGACACAAAGAAATTGTTCAACGTGCTGCCATTTCCTTACTTTCATTGGCAATATCCCTATTATCAACTTTCAAGGGGCTCACGTTGGTTCTGACCATCTTTTTCCTAATATAACTGTAAAAATTGTTGGTGTTGATTTTGATATCCCTTGCAGATTTTTTTCATACTCCCGTTTCGCAGCTCTTAATATCTGTTTTGACACCTTTGTTGTTCTTTGTATCTTACCCATTCACCAGGATCTGTGCTTTTTTTGCATTTTTGTATGCTTTTTCTTTTAGTTTTATGTTGTCTCTTACCTCTTACTGTGTACAGTACTCGTCTCCTTATTTAAGAAAGGATGTAAATGTGTTGGAGGCAGTACAGAGAAGGTTTACTAGACTAGGACCTGGAATGGGCGGGCTGTCTTATGAGGAAAGATTGGACAGGCTAGGCTTGAATCTGCTGGAGTTTAGAAGAGTAAGAGGTGACTTGATTGAAACATATATGATCCTGAGGGGTCTTGACAGGGTGGATGTGGAAAGAATGTGCCACGTGCTAGCGAAGAGAGGAATAGGGAGAGAGAGGAGTTGAACACGTGGCTGCAGGGATGGTGTAGGAGGGAGGGTTTTGGTTTCCTGGATAATTGGGGCTCTTTCTGGGGTAGGTGGGACCTCTACAAACAGGATGGTCTTCACCTGAACCAGAGGGGTACCAATATCCTGGGGGGGGAGATTTGTTAGTGCTCTTCGGGGGGGTTTAAACTAAATCAGCAGGGGAATGGGAACCTAAATTGCAGTGCCAGTGTACAGGCTGTTGAGAGTAGTGAGGTAGGGGATAAGGTTACAGGGACGCAAGAGGGCACTGGCAAGCAAGAACTTGGTTTAAAGTGTGTCTACTTCAACGCCAGGAGCATCCGGAATAAGGTGGGTGAGCTTGCAGCATGGGTTGGTACCTGGGATCCTGATGTTGTGGCCATTTCGGAGACATGGGTAGAGCAGGGGCAGGAATGGATGTTGCAGGTTCCGGGATTTAGATGTTTCAGAAAGAACAGAGAAGAGGGTAAAAGAGGGGGGGGAGTGGCATTGTTAATCAAGGAAAGTATTACAGCGGCAGAAAGGACGTTTGAGGACTCGTCTACTGAGGTAGTATGGGCCGAGGTTAGAAACAGGAGAGGAGAGGTCACCCTGTTGGGAGTTTTCTATAGACCTCCGAATAGTTCCAGAGATGTAGAGGAAAGGATAGCGAAGATGATTCTCGACAGGAGCGAGAGTAACAGGGTAGTGGTTATGGGGGACTTTAACTTTCCAAATATTGACTGGAAATACTATAGTTCGAGTACTTTAGATGGGTCTGTTTTTGTCCAGTGTGTGCAGGAGGGTTTTCTGACACAGTATGTGGACAGGCCAACCAGGGGCGATGCCACATTGGATTTGGTACTGGGTAATGAACCCGGCCAGGTGTTCGATTTAGATGTAGGTGAGCACTTTGGCGATAGTGATCACAATTCGGTTAGGTTTACCTTAGCGATGGGCAGGGACAGGTATATACCACAGGGCAAGAATTATAGCTGGGGGAAAGGAAATTATGACGCGATTAGGCAAGATTTAGGATGTGTAGGATGGGGAAGGAAACTGCAGGGGATGGGCACAAACGAAATGTGGAGCTTATTCAAGGAGCAGCTAATGCGTGTCCTTGATAAGTATGTACCTGTCAGGCAGGGAGGAAGTTGTCGAGCAAGGGAGCCGTGGTTTACTCAAGAAGTTGAAGCGCTTGTCAAGAGGAAGAGGGCGGCTTATGTTAGGATGAGACGTGAAGGCTCAGTTAGGGCGCTTGAGAGTTACAAGCTAGCCAGGAAGGATCTAAAGGGAGGGCTAAGAAGAGCAAGGAGAGGACACGAGAAGTCATTGGCGGATAGGATCAAAGAAAACCCTAAGGCTTTCTATAGGTATATCAGGAATAAACGAATGATAAGAGTTAGAACAGGGCCAATCAAGGATAGTAGTGGGAAGTTGTGTGCGGAATCAGAGGAGATAGGGGAAGCGTTAAATGAATATTTTTCGTCAGTATTTACAGTAGAGAAAGAAAATGTTGCCGAGGAGATTACTGAGATACAGCCTACTAGGCTAGATGGGATTGAGATTCACAAGGAGGAGGTGTTAGCAATTTTGGAAAGAGTGAAAATAGATAAGTCCCCTGGGCCAGATGGGATTTATCCTAGGATTCTCTGGGAAGCCAGGGAGGAGATTGCAGAGCCGTTGTTGTTGATCTTCAAGTCGTCATTGTCGACAGGAGTAGTGCCGGAGGACTGGAGGATAGCAAATGTTGTCCCCTTGTTCAAGAAGGGGAGTAGAGACAGCCCTGGTAATTATAGACCTGTGAGCCTTACTTCGGTTGTGGGTAAAATGTTGGAAAAGGTTATAAGAGACAGGATTTATAATCATCTTGAAAAGAATAAGTTCATTTGCGATAGTCAGCACGGTTTTGTGAAAGGTAGGTCGTGCCTCACAAACCTTATTGAGTTTTTCGAGAAGGTGACCAAACAGGTGGATGAGGGTAAAGCCGTGGATGTGGTGTATATGGATTTCAGTAAGGCGTTTGATAAGGTTCCCCACGGTAGGCTATTGCAGAAAATACGCAAGTATGGGGTTGAAGGTGATTTAGAGCTTTGGATCAGAAATTGGCTAGCTGAAAGAAGACAGAGGGTGGTGGTTGATGGCAAATGTTCATCCTGGAGTTTAGTTACTAGTGGTGTACCGCAAGGTTCTGTTTTGGGGCCACTGCTGTTTGTCATTTTTATAAACGACCTGGATGAGGGTGTAGAAGGGTGGGTTAGTAAATTTGCGGATGACACGAAGGTCGGTGGAGTTGTGGATAGTGTCGAAGGGTGTTGTCGGGTACAGAGGGACATAGATAGGCTGCAGAGCTGGGCTGAGAGATGGCAAATGGAGTTTAATGCGGAGAAGTGTGAGGTGATTCACTTTGGAAGGAGTAACAGCAATGCAGAGTACTGGGCTAATGGGAAGATTCTTGGTAGTGTAGATGAACAGAGAGATCTTGGTGTCCAGGTGCATAAATCCCTGAAAGTTGCTACCCAGGTTAATAGGGCTGTTAAGAAGGCATATGGTGTGTTAGCCTTTATTAGTAGGGGGATCGAGTTTCAGAGCCACGGGGTCATGATGCAGCTGTACAAAACTCTGGTGAGGCCGCACCTGGAGTATTGCGTGCAGTTCTGGTCACCGCATTATAGGAAGGATGTCGAAGCTTTGGAAAGGGTGCAGAGGAGATTTACTAGGATGTTGCCTGGTATGGAAGGAAGGTCTTACGAGGAAAGGCTGAGGGACTTGGGGTTGTTTTCGTTAGAGAGAAGGAGGAGGAGAGGTGACTTAATAGAGACATACAAGATAATCAGAGGGTTAGATAGGGTGGATAGTGAGAGTCTTTTTCCTCGGATGAGAATGGCAAACACGAGGGGACATAGCTTTAAGTTGAGGGGTGAAAGATATAGGACAGATGTCAGAGGTAGTTTCTTTACGCAGAGAGTAGTAGGGGCGTGGAACGCCCTGCCTGCAACAGTAGTAGACTCGCCAACTTTAAGGGCATTTAAGTGGTCATTGGATAGACATATGGATGTAAATGGAATAGTGTAGGTCAGATGATCGGCGCAACATCGAGGGCCGAAGGGCCTGTACTGCGCTGTAATATTCTAAAAAAAAAAAGAATGTTTCCCCTTGTGGGAGAATCTAGAACTAGGGGTCACTGTTTAAAAATAAGGAGTCACCCATTTAAGACAGAGATGAGGAGAAATTTTTCTCTGAGTGTCATGAGTCTTTGGAATTCTCTTCCTCAAAAGGCAGTGGAAGCAGAGTCTTTGAATATTTTTAAGGCAGATGTAGATAGATTCTTGATAAGCAAGGGAGTGAAAGGTTATCGGGTCAGGTGGAAATGTGGAGCAATCAGTTCAGCCATGAACTTATTGAATGGCGGAGCAGGCTCGAGGGGCCGAGTGGCCTACTCCTGCTCCTAATTCGTATGTATGTATATTCGTATGTTCTTTTATTGTTCATGGCTGTCCATTTTGGCAAGTAAAACTCTTGCCCTTTATACACATAAACTGATTCTGTACCACACAAAATTCTTTTATGAATATCTCCCACTGATCTTCCATTGTTCTACCCATATATCTGGAGGATTGGAGTATAAAGACACAGAGGTTATGCTGCAGCTGTACAAAACCCTGGTTAGACCCCACTTGGAGTACTGTGAGCAGTTCTGGGCACCACACCTTAGGAAGGATATATTGGCCTTGGAGGGAGTGCAACGTAGGTTTACAAGAATGATACCTGGACTACCCAGGGGTTGTTACGAGGAGTGATTACACAAATTAGGCCTGTTTTTGCTAGAATTCAGAAGGTTAAGGGGTGATCTGATGGAAGTCTTCAAGATATTAACAGGAAAAGACAGGCTAGATAAAGATAAACTATTTCCACTGGTTGGAGATTCTAAAACTAGGGAGCATAGTCTAAAGATTAGGACCAGACCATTCAGGAGAGATGTTAGGAAGCACTTCTTCACGCAAAGGGTGGTAGAGGTTTGGAACTCTCTCCCACAAACAGCAGTTAAAGCTAGAACAGTTGTTAATTTTAAATCTGTGATAGATAGATTTTTGTTAAGCAAAGATATTAAGGGATATGGGCCAAAGGCAGGTATATGGAGTTAGGCCGCAGATCAGCCATGATCTCATTGAATGGCGGGACAGGCTCGAGGGGCTGAATGGCCTACTCCTGTTCTTATCTTCCTATGTTCCTATATTCCTATTAACAGATTTGTCCAGTGCCTGTCTCATCCCATTGAAGTTAGCCTTCCCAAAAACAAGAATCTTAGTAGCTGTTTCGTGTTTCTCCCTTTCAAACACTACTTTAAACTCATTCATATTATGATCACTATTTGGTAAATGTTCATGCTCTGTTAGGCAGTTAACTAAATCTGTCTCATTACTCATTACTAAATCTAATATGCCATGGCCCCTTGTTGGTTCTAGAACATATTGCTGCAGAAAATGATGTCAGACACATTCAAGAAATTCACTACCTTTCTGACATGTGCTAGTCTGCTTCTCCCCATCCATATGAAAGTTAAAATCCCCCATTAAAACCACTTCACCTTTGCTACAAACTTGTCTAATTTCTGCATTTCTACAAGGCTGTGGTTGCTGACCACACAACCACTAGGTGGCGCAGTATTTGCACATGCGCAAATGCAGGTTCGTCAACTGGAACGCAAGTGTCTGCAATGTTCAGGAAGCTGCCAGGATTAAAGATGGCGCTGCTCAATTTATCACAGGAAATGCTTATGCCTAGCTCATTCCAGCAAACTAACCTTACATTAAGTTGGATGGAAGCCCAGTAATATGCTACTTTGCTGTTATAGGATATTAACTGTAATCCTCAGATCCATTTAATATTCCAGTAATCCTATTAAATACAAAAGGAATTTTATGATTGACTTTCCATTGGAAGATAGTGAATTGTCATCCCAATCGAAAATCAGGCAGAGTATAAAATGTGCTGCCAATTCATTATGTGATTTGTTTATATGACTGACCAGGACAGGTTTCACCTGAATGCAGCTACTAGCTCCCACCTCACTGGCCGCTGTCCCCCCTCGGCAACTCGCTTTCTCCCCCTCCTCCCCACTGACCACTTCACGCCCCCCCCCCCCCCCACCCAGCCACTCACTCCAGACCTTGCTGCTCCCTCCCACTCCCCTGGCCGATTGTTCCCCGCTCGAACCACCCCGTTCTCCGGTTGCTCGCTCGCTCCCCGCGCACCACCGCCCCCCCCCAGCCTCTCCAGACACTAGCTCTAGCCACACTGCTTCCCTCCTCTCAACCACTTGCTGCCACATTTGATCAGTCTCCACACGCCGTCCGAAGAAGCAAGGCAGGCTGCAAGGGGTGACGTAGGAGTGAGTGGTCGAGAGGAGGGAAGTGGCACTGCCTAGAGATAGCGGCTGGGGAGGGGACGCGGGGAAGCGGGGAGTGAACGGCTGCGGAGCGGGGTGGTGGAAAGCGAGGAACATTCGGCCAGGGGAGTTGTTGCGGGGGGGGGGGGGGGGTGGGTGCGAGCAGCAAGGCCTTGAGCGACCGGCTGTGGGGAGGAAGCTTCGAGGCCTGGAGCGAGTTGCCGAGGGTGGAGAGCTCCAGCTTCAAAGTCTCCCATTCAGCCGCTTCCTCCAATCGAGTGGGGGGCTGGATACCCGATGATGCTTTAGCGCGCATGCGCCAAGATGGACCAGGCGTGGATACACGATGACGTTGGTGCTGCATGATGATGTCATCCCGCACACATTCCACTTAGTACTGGCAAGATGTAGTTGCGTATGTGCGCAGCTTGGCGCACTCTGATGACATCAGCGGGCCACTGGGGTGTCAGGAATCACTTCGTTTCTACAATCTACCACTTCACAGCTGCAATGGGGGGAAGGATGCCAGTAAACAACTCCCAATACAGTCTTACATGCTTTTCTATTTCTTAGTTCTACCCAGTAAGTCTCTTCTCTTGTCATTTAAGTGATTTCATCCTTTATCAGTCAAGCTATTCCTCCCCCGCTACCATTTTGCCTATCTTTCTTGTAGAGCTTATTGTTATGGCCAGGTGGTAAGGAGTGTGGCTGGTTCCTACTGTTCACCTCCCAACTGACTGCAATCGTGGTTTGTTTAAAATAATGAGTTAGCCCCTGAGTGTTTTACTTGCCAAATAAACAGACAGTAACAGGTTTCCTTGTAGGTTTAAAATAGAAGATTAACTATTTATTGAATATTCATTCCCCGAAATGTTTGCAACACCACTCACACATGCATTCACTCTCCCATGCACTCAAGGGAAGCTAGATAGAAGGCAGAGGATAAGGGTTCAAGGTGTGGTAGGTGTTTGTGGTTTACAGTAAACCTGTTGAATCTTCTGAGTAGAACAGTCTCTTTTAAAAATACACGCCTGGGTTGTTTGTAGTCTTGACTTGTTGAGGTGTTGTAGATTTCTGGTGGTTAAGATTTCAGACTGGAGGTGGAGTTCACTTTCAGTTTTCTGCTGCACCAAGTTGAAGTGTAGAATTAGCAGCAGGGTTCCTTGTTTTGGCTGCATCTCTTTCCATTACCTCTCGCTGCACTGCTTTTCTGTGATGTTGCTGTGATTTCTTTCTCTCTCCAGAGGGTTACCTTTTAAGCATACAATTCATCATTCGCATTTCTGGTAGCTGACACATGGAGTTCTGATGAAGGGTCACTGACCTGAAATGTTAACTTTGCTTCTCTCTCCACAGATGCTGCCAGACCTGCTGATTATTTCCAGCATTTCTTGTTTTTATTTCAGATTCCCAGCATCTGCAGTATTTTGCTTTTATATTACGTGATTTTTCTTCCCTGGTGTGACCAGGATGTGGAATCCATGGCCATCCATTGATGGCTGGATGGGTATGATCCCATTATAATGTGGCTACTTCACACCTTCTTTATTTCAGAAGAACCCATTCAATTCAGGAATGACTCTTGATGGTTTCAGGATGGGTGTGATTGACACCTGTTAGTCTGGAATGTATCCTTTTGTCCTTTCAAGACAGGGAGACGGTTCAAATATACAGGCCAAGTCAGCTAATCTTCAGTGGCCATTTTGCAGCACATTGTTCACTTGTTAAAGGAAAAATCAATTTCAAAGATTCCACATTGAGTAACGTTCATATCTTAAAAGTAGGAATTTACGTCTTTACTGGGCAAAATATCAAAATCTGGTATGTTTACTTAACAGTTGAATTTGAATCTGATCTTTATTCAGTTTGTTCCTTATATTCTATGTATTTGCATAAAAATGCTTGTTTGGGCCACACACCTTAAACTGTCGTTCTGCTCTAATGTTTTATGCACACATTTCTCATTTTTCGCTTCCGGTTTAATTACTTTACATCTTTTAGTTTTTCCTTCACCCGTAGTGCCTAAAAGCTCAATTTTTGACCATTGGTCTACTCTCTTCCCCATCATTTGTTTTCAATCTATTATCTATACTACTTTTTCCACCTGAGCCCTGCCCCCCACTTACTAATTTAAAGTCATTGTGACTGCCCTATTCATCCTTTCCGCTATGAACTCCATCCTAGCCCAGTTCAGGTAGAGGCTGTCCCAACAGTTCCTTCCTATCCCAATACTGGTGCCCACGTCCGATGAAATGGAACCTCTCTTTTGTACACCACTCCTTTAGCCATGTGTTCACCTCCCTAATTTTCTTATCCCTACGATGATTTACATGTGGCTCAGTTAATAATCCAGAGATTCTAACCTTTGAGGTCCTGTTTTTTTAAATTTAGCTCCTTGTTTCTGGTACTGTCCAAACAAGACCTCTTGCCTACTCTTCCCAAAGTTGTTGGCTCCAACATGGATCACAATGACTGGATCCTTTTCCCTCCCTCTCCAATATTCAAGCCTTTGAGATGACTCTCACCCTGGCACCAAGTCAGCGACATACCCTGTGGGACTCTTGAACCTGCTTACAAAGGATGCTATCTGTCACCCTTATTATTGAATTCTCTACAACTACCATATTAGGCTTCTCCTCCTCCTCCCTGCTTTGGACAGCTTCCTGCTCCAAGGTGCCATGATCTGCATTCTGGCTGTCCTTCTGACAGTCTTTATCCTTATCATTACAGGTAGCAAGTGCATTGTACCTGTTGGATAGAATCAGTTTCCACGTATCCACATTATCTCACAATGCAGGACATCGAGATCTAATTCTCGGTAGTTCTTGCCATTGTGATAGGATATTTTTTATTCCTTATGCCCAGCAAGGAAGTTGGATGAACCAGACATACAGGTGCCACAACCCCCCGCATAAAAGGACAGAAATACTTCATTCAATGTGATATGTTTGGCAGCTCAACAGGAACATTTTCAACTCAGACAGTCAGAGGACTGGCTCAGTTCCTCTCTATCTTTCTCCTGCTCTCTGTAAGGTCACTGTGAATCAGTCAGGGAGACCCGGTCATTTAATTAGATATTGAGCACTAGTGTACACTTCAGTGCGTAGCAGACATGAGGTACACTTACCAAATATTATTTTTCAAGTTACATTTCTATGGAGCTCGAAGGGTCAGGAGTGGTCTTTCTGGCTCCACAAAAATACTGGAGACTGCTGCCAGCACAGGCTCGCTGCCATTGCCAAATGCGTCTGCAGTTCAACTATTTTGTTCAAATGAGGCCTAGTGTTGAATTGGCTTGGACCTAAGGCCAGCGGTGTGAACAGATTGTTCACTGACTTGCCACCTGTTTTGGGTGCATATACAAATTTTCAATTGTAGCTTCTAGCATGATTTTAAAATTCTCATCCTTGTTTTCGAATCCCTCTGCAGTCCTGCCTCTCCCTGTCTCAATAACCCTTTCCAGCCCAAGACCCCTTCACGATCTCTATACTGCCTATTCTGGCCTCTTTCAAATCCCCAATTTTAATCATTCCATCATTGGCAGGCATGCCTTCAGCTGCCTCAGCCTAAGAACAGGAATTTCATCCCTAAACCTCTCCACCTCTCTACTTTTCTCAACTCCTTTAAGATGCTCCTTAAAATCTACCTCTTTGACCAAGCTTTTGCCATCTGTATTAATATTTTATGTGGTTTGGTGTCAATTTTTATTTGATAATGCTCTTGTGAAGCGCCCTGACATGACTTACTACATTATGACTTACTACTTCTATGTTTCTATGTTTAAAGGCCACTATGTAAATGCAAGTTGTTGTTGTTTGTGTTGATGGACCTGGAACTGTTTAAAAAGTCACTATTGTTTCATGGAATAAAACAAAGGGTCAGATCAGGTCACTTTTTAGCAAATGGGTTAACCATGAAGGATTCAAATTATGCCACTTATGGATATCCATAATATAGCCAGAAACTGAGATTCATAAAGGATACATATGGATGGACAGTTGAATATAGTGGATACATACTGGAGCTATTAGGATATAGAGGAAAAACTGGGGACTGGAATTTAGAAGAGACACAGAAGGTGTGAAGGATACACAATGGAGAACTGTGGGATATAGGAGGTGGAGCTTCAAATATCTTGAAAGTCTCAGACATATAGATAAAAGTAAAGCACCAGAACATTGAGCAAATATGCTCCTTTCTGAACAGTCTTTGTACACTTGGTTCCTTGTAGATCCTGTGGCTGCCCAACAATAAGAATAGCACGCCCACTGATTTCCAGCAGATTGTGGGAGTAAAACTTGATCCAGAAACACTGCAAAGGAACAACATTCACACGATCAACCTTCATTATAGTAGTATCAGCTTCGAGGAGATCAGGTAAGTTGCTTTGAAAATACCACAACACACTTACGAACAAGAACCTGACTGGAAAATGTAGAAAGACAGATTACAGAAGAGTGCTAGCCAATATGGCAAATGTTGCAGTTTGATACATTTCTTTGGGATGCATTAATGAAGTTTGTGGTGGCCCATTGTACTATAAGGGTAGTTTTATGAAATGCTCCCAGCACAGAACCTCAACATCCAAGCATACATATCAGAAATTCAATGCCACTCCCCATGATTTTTTGTTCTGGACAAAGTATCGTGGATAGTACCTGCCAGAATACCTGATATATGCTTTCGGAATAGAATGTAAATTTTACATGATCATGCTGTGCAACAGGAATACAATTTTGTATAATTGCTCCCAAAACTGAATGGCCAGATTTTGCAGTGATAGGTTTCCACTGAAACTGACAATAACTTCAGGAGTCCGTGTATGTTCAGGAAAACGCAGAAATCCAGAAGTTGCTGTCAGTAATTCTATACTTCTCAGGAGGATGCACTATTGAGGTCCTCCCAGAATCCCCAAGCAATAAATAAATTGACAAAAGATTCCACTTTTATGCTGTTGGTCTCACTGCAAAAATCCTTGAAAAAGTTGCACCTTGTTGAATGAGGTATGACTCGGTTGTTAACAGCGTACTAACTCCATAAATTTTATATTTGTAGAATGTCAAATTTCTCCATTATGATAAATAATTTCCCATAATTTTAAAATATTTTTAAAGTTTGTTTATCATATTTTAGCTTCTATCTTAATCCAATCATTTATTTGCATTTCTGAAAATTTAAATTAACTGTAAAGGATAATCAGTGCATTTTACTTCCTGGTTTACTGTCTGTGAGAATACTTCACTGTGATCGGATACTTACTTTGCTTGCTGGTGTCACTTGCTGAACACCTGGAGATCCCCTTGACTTGGCGCAATTTCAAACTACTGTTCGGAAAAGGGAAATCCATGCCAGAGATTGCTAGATTTTTGTGGGCACCTTTCTTCGAGGTTAGTGACGAGTACCATTGCTTCACTGCTAAATGCAAAATCCAGCCCAATACAATTGGTGTGGCACTATCTAAGCTGTAAAGGTATTTACAGGTAAACCCTTCCTCAATTCACCCTTTACAGTCTCCAGAGGAACTTCAGTGCTATTGTACTAAGATATCAATGGCACATTATGGATTTCCCAAAGTCCAGTTGGTGGAAGTCGAGTTCAGTGAGCCACAGTTAACTTTGTGTTTGAAGTTTCATACACAAGGATCAGGAAATGACACTGCCTTGGAGAGGGTTGCACAGAAGGTGAATGAGAGAAGATTTGCTGTTAGTATTCTAGTATTCTGCCTGGACTCTTTAGATTGAGACAGAACGATGGAGTGCAGCTAATGCAGCTTTTGTGTTCCTATATAAATCTGGAAGTCTTGCTAAGTGCCAGAAACTTTTGTATTTCTAACCCTGTCCACAGGATGGCGTTAGAAAAAAAACTTTCATTCTAACAAAGGTCAGAGGATTTCTGTCATGAACTGAAGATCTGATCTTCTCAGCCAGAGTAATTTGTTATCTATTGGAAGTATTTAATCAAAATTTTTTATCATATTGCTATGTACTTTCAGGAACTATGCAGCGAAGAATATCAGCATAAACCTTTATGTTGTCAATGAACGTTGGCTGTTCTCCACACTGTGGTGTGCCAGAGTGAATTCTGTCACAACCAACGCCTGTCATATCTTCAAAGACATGCAGGAACCTATCTGGTACATTGTAAGTGAGACTTTTAAACCAGTAAAAATGATGGGTCCTTTAGATCTAGGGTGGGAGGTCTGTAATGGATCAAGGTTGGTCCTGGCTCAAACTATATGTTTCGTCATTTATTCTTGAATTATTTGATATATATATAGGGAATAGGCAAATTATTTTTCTGAACTTTTTCATAGTAAAATGAAACTTTTTGTCTTTCTCAAGACAACCACCTGAGGACAAAACATGGTGTCTGTGATGGAGTTTCATAGGTAACTGATCAGATATGAATATACCTGCCCTGAAATTCTTTGCGTCGTATAAAGGAGGAAACAAGATTTCTATCTGGAGTGATGCAGGAATTTGGGGTGGGGTCCAGTTATGCTGGGATTCCACCCCATATAGATTGTTAAATTTTTTTAATTTCAGTAGGGAGAGGGGATGGGTAGATCTTAGGCTTGTCTCTTCAACATCTCCCTGGCATCAAGAGGCTGTATCTAAAGGAGGTCCCAGGCCTCTCTGGGAAGGTCTGCCCATTCCATTCCCAAAGGCCTCAGTGAGAGCTGATATGAGAATTGTTGAAGCCTGAGGAAATGCTTCTGGAATAGCGACCAAGCTACCAGAGGAGATCAATTATTATAAAACCTACAAATTGCTTCTGGGCAAATTAATAACATTACTGAAAGTTTTTCTTTGACCCTAGAAGGGCATCAGGGTGCCCCGACTCACCTTCTGTGTACCAACTCCAATATTTTAAATAAAATAATATTTTAAATGAACCTGTACGCACAATTTAAAATGGGTACCCCATCACACATGAATTGCCAAAGAAAGGCCCCACGTATTTCGGGCCGCCATGTTTGTATGATAGCAATAAGCAAGCATTGTGGTAAATATTCCATCTGTCGTTACTCAAATGGTACATTACTATTACCTGCCCAACCATTGGTGTGCTGATCCCACTTAATTTTGCTGCGTTAGCTTCATTCACCGAGTATGCTTGAACTCCTGGTCCATACTGGATCTGCCATTGACAGTTCAGCAGAGGGAATGGGACCTGTAAATAACTCTCAAGGTTGTGAGTAACAATTGCAATCATTTGAATGCATTAACAACTTTGTTTGGGGAGCAAAAGTACCTGGCAAAACTCAGTGCTGATACTGTTAATGCATAGGCAGCAAAATGAAAGTTTGAACAAGTGAAAGAATGCACAACACGCTGAGTTCCTTTTTGATGACCAGCAAAGTAGAGGTAGTGTAGAATGAAATAAAACCAGAAAATGTTGAAAGTACTCAGCAAAGCAGGTAGCACCTGTGGAGTGTGAAACATAGGGTTAATGTTTCAGGTCGATGGCCCTCTGTGTAACTGTTTAGCTCCACTTTACACCAGTGCTTAGAACCATGGTAATTAGAATCCATGAATGACTATAACCTTAAAGAATTCTCAGAAAATTGGATGTATGATTTTACAATGTACGCCAGCTGTAAGCAATGCTTTAGGTCAGTACTGAGTGAGAGCTGCACTGTTGGAAGTGGAGGGGGAAATTTTCTCAGGACATTGGAGGGGGGTGTGGGAGTGAGCAAGGTGGGAGAATTCCGGAAAATGACACTGGGTCAGGATGCTGACATGATCCTGCCTCCTGCCCGCTTTTCCAGGGGCAGGTTGCAAATGCAGCATGGAACCCCAGTGGCTGTGGCACAAAGCCAATTGAGGTACTTAAAAAAGCAATTAAAAGCCATTTTCAGCAAGAAATTCCTCTTTCCCAACAGCGTATGGGTCACGAGCTATGTCTGTAACTCAGCACATTGGAGAAGACGGGTGCACAGCAGGAAGTCATTAAAGACTGAAACTGACCTGATATCAGCAATATAAAGGGTGAACCAACAAGCCTGAGGTCAGCCAAAGTCATAGGCTTGCATTGACAGGAGCAGTTCCTTCACCCTAAACTCAGTAATTTTGTGTGGGGGCAGCAACAGAGAGCCAATTATTTCAAATGCCTTGGACACCTCTGAGGGGCAAGTCACCTTAACACCTGTGAGATTGCACAATGGCATGGGGTCCACATATTCGGAAGCTGAGTGCACCACTGAGGAGGAGGTGCAGCGTCCTCTAGCTCAGCACCCACAGCGGCAAGGACACCAACTCCAGGAGGAACAGTAGCTGCAGCATTCTCCACAGCCACATGGACATAATAGAAAGCAGGGCAGCACTTAGAAGGAGGTGATATACCCTCAGCACATGGTCTATAGGTCAAAGGTCAACTTCCTCAACCTCACAAAGCAGCAGAATTTTCGAAGGTTGTGGCTCTTGTGACAGGTGGTTGCAGACTACTGCATTCTCTTGGAAGAAGATCTAAGGCCAAAAGGAGCAGGTGGCCACCCATTGCCTATGGCTGTCAAGGTGACCACAACCCTCAATTTCTTTGCATTCGGTTCAGTCCAGGGCTCAGCTGCTTACATATCCAGGATATTACAATCTGCAGCACACAACTGCATCAGTCAGGTTATGGATGCATTGTTTACGAGGACTTCTAACGACATTAACTTTGGAGACTGATGTGGCCAGTCAAACCGAGAGGGCTGTTGACTTGGCCTCCCTTACAGGATTTCCACAGGTCCGGGCTTGTAGACTGCATCCATGTGGCAATCAAGGTGCCCTCGGAACAGCCAGGCATATTTGTCAATCGGAAGGGGTCCCACTCCTTTAACATGCAGCTGGTATGTGACCACTGCAAGAGGATACTGAAAGTGTGCACCAAGTATTGACAGTCTCAGGTACCGCAGCTCTTCTCTCTACCAGACAGTCTCAGCAGTTGGCTTCTGCGGGACAAGGGGTACCCGCTCAGAGCCTGGCTTCTGACCCCAGTAAGGAACCCCACCACAGAGGCAAAGGAGAGGTACAACCAGAGCCATCTTACCACCAGGGCCACAATAGAGCAAGCATTAGCTTGTTCAAAACGAGGTGCCGTTGCCTCGATCAATCTGGGGGCACCCTTAAATACGGCCCAGCAAGGGTATCCCGGACAGTATTGGTGTGTTGCACCCTGCATAACTTGGCACTGCACAAAGGACTGGAGCTGGCACTAGAGGAAGGTGGAGAGCATCCAGCATCCTCAGAGGAAGGGGATGAGGAGGAGGAGGAGGGGGAACACGAACATCTTGAAGTACAATGATTCCTGCAGCCATAGACCTACATGCCCAAGAAGCCCACAAGACCCTCATCCAGGCACGCTTCAGCTGAGGTCTGTGCATGCAACATTGTATTCATTCCAGCATGACCCCTGTGGAATCAACAGCGTCTATCCCCCCGCCTTCCTGCAACAAATCTCCTTGATACAGACGGGCGACCACCCATTACATCCTCAATAATGAGTCTTAGGCCATTCACTGGCATTTTCCTGTACAGGGTCAATGTGGTATGGAGCACAGACTACACCATGGCAATTATCAGGTCACATAAATTCATGCCATCATTAAAAGAAACATCATCCAAATAATTCCCTTTGTGTAACCAAAACCATTTTCACATCCTTTTTCTCTTACCTGTGGCTTCAGCAGAGGCAGGCTGCTCGTTCCCCTGCTCTGACACATGAGAAGCCAGTGGTGGACGTCCTCTGGGTTTTTGAGCCTTTGAGGGCCCCACCTGCATCTGTGCAAGGATAATCCTGGTCCTTTGGGCAGGATGCAGTTAGTGGGGCTCTGTCAGAGCAGCCCAGGGTGAGGGCCATGACCTGCTGGTGCCTTGAGAAGAACCCCAACTAAGAACTTCCTTCTTAGAGCCCAGCTGCTAACCAGGAACGGATGAATACCTGGCTTTAGTTGAGTGTGGCGTTCAACCATCAATTCTTTTATCAATTCTTTACAAAGTCATAGTCATAGTGTGCAGCCCATTGTTGTGGGGCCAGCATCCACCCATTAGTCTGCCACATACAATTCTCCTTGAGGTTAGCCACTCTTTCAAAAGAGGTTGTGATGAGTGCAAATGCCTGAGCCATCACGGCACTCATTGTAGAGATGGACTCCTCCATCTTCTGTACAAGGGTGCACACAGCCTCTGAAAATTCTGACAGATGCCCACGTATTTCCCTCTGCTGCTTCTTCGGTACCCATTTAGTGTATGAACCCCAAGGCTCAGCATTTGTGTCCATTGGAGCACAGCATAAGGTATTCTCATCCCTATGACGGGGACTCTCCACAGCTGTCCCTGCCTCCAGCACCTGCTCCTGCTCATGTGATGTGCTCCTCACCTTGTGCCAACCTTTCTATCTGTGATGCTGGACCCACCGAGGTGTGTGTATCTGTGCTGGTGGAAGGTACGCATGAATCATATGATGCTCCTCCTCTGAGGATCCAGTGCCTCCTTCCTCAACTCCTGCGCCTGTGCCAGCTCCGGCAATGCACCTGCGAATGATGAAAGACAGGCTTTAGTGCTGCATGTAGGTGAAATTGGGTTCCAACTTGGCATAGTGCAGATCATGAACACTAAAATACTAGTGACATCGAATCAACATGAGTGACAGTTCAGTGCACTGTGATATCTAATGCTTTCACCAAGTCTCTATGCCACCCGCTATCTCTCCATCAGCAATGGCTGGCACTGCTGCTACGCTGTCGATCTCCAGGGCATCCTCCTCCATCATGACCAGGATGTTTCCCTGCCTCTCCCGGGAATTGTGGGATTCTCTTCTCCTGCAAAGAGAAAAGGCAGAGTTATGAGTGTGAGTAGTTAAGTGATTGCTGAGGATGGAATTAAGACATCTGAGGGGGTGTGGGCTTGTAGAGCAAGAGGATACCAGGTTGCGGGTGAGTGTTATTTCTGCCTGTTGAGATGGAAACTTGAGGGGGAGCCTGGGAAGAAAGGACAGTGTATGACAGCAAAGTGTGCAGCTCAGAGAATTGATGTGCAGAAGACTGCTAAGGAGGTGAGAGAGTGATGGCTGCCAGCTGAGTTGCAGGGCACTCACCTTGCCAAACCTCATGAGGTAATTGAAATGTATATGGCGTTGGATCCACGTCCTCTGCACCTGCACCAAACTCTAGCTTCTTACCTCCTCTGCAACCTTAAGCCAAACCTGTTTGGTGAGGCTGGCTGGTCTCCTGCCATCTTCGGGAAAGAGGACTTCTCTTCGTGCCCTGACTGCTTCCAGCAATACCTCTGTGAAAGAGGCAGCCTTTCTACGCCTTCCATCCATTGTCCTCCTCTTTTCTACCTTACATTGAGTGATTCACACTGCACCATTGTGAGGGCTGCCAGGATCCCTTTAAATAGAGATCCTACATGAGATGCATCATCCCTCCAACTATCCCTAATTGGTTGGCAAACCGGGAAGCAGATTGTTAATTGGTTGGCTCTGGGAAAGAGCAACTGGAAGACCCGCTAATCCAAGAGTCAGGTTTGTGACCCAGAAATTGACCCACTCTTGCTCCAGACTAGTAGGCAGTAGGATTCCACCCAGACAGAGAGACAGAGAAAGAGCTTTCATTTATAATGCACCCTTTCATGAACACAACATGTCCCAAAGCTCTTCAGAGCTAATTAATTGCGTTTGCAAAATCAGAGCTGAAGTGTTTAATATTTAAATGGATGGTTGGATTTTTAACTTGCCATCCAGGCATAAAAATGGCCTTGTGCATCATCTGCTCATTATACAATGTTCCGCCAATTTTACAGCTGGAAGGTGAGTTAAAAATCTATTCTGGGGTGTTCAGTATTTACCTGCTATTATCATGTTTACCAAGTATCCATCTGACTCCTCCCATTAGCTCCAGAGAATTGGGAACCAGATTAGCTTTGCTGTTTAGTGTTGGCGTTGATAATTACCAACTGTTACAATCCCACTGTGACCAGTACGGGCTCTTGCTCTCTCCTAGGATCTCAGTCACAGTAATTGTAAGCAAATTTTATTAATTTCTGTTTACTTTTGTCATATTTTGTTTTCAGCCTCCTAACACCTATTTAGCAATATGGATAATCATTGACCTTGTATCTTTTCTGCTGATTGTTCTAATATATCTTATACAAAGGTAAGGAATAACAATTCTACTAGCCTATAGCCACACTAGAAATGTTAACCTTGAGGCAGTAAGCAAGAACACTGGGCTGGATTTAGTTGTGCCGGTGGTGCTTCTGCCATGGGGCTGAAAAGGTGAAGGGAACCTCCATCTTGGAATTTCGGAGCCTCCCCCCGCTTCCCCACCCACTGCCCCCGGCACAATTCAAAGGCATTCAGGCACTTAACTACCTAGCACCCAGATCCCCATCCCTTTAAGGCCAGATCCCACCTCCAAGAGCTGCCAGCCAACAAAGGGCCAGCAGCTCAGTAATATCGGCAGCGTCACTGGAAGTGGTGGCCACTGCCAGTACTACAGGAAGCCTGGGACCAGGCCCAGTACTAGAGATACAGAGAGAAGGTAAGTGAGGCGGGGTCACTGGGGCCAGTCCAGCAGGTCCTGGTGATGGTGGAGACTGGGGGGCGGGGGCGGGTGGGATGGTGATGAGCCACAAAGGAGGCAACCCCCGCCCCCTCCCCCGCAAGCCCAGAGGGAGGTTACACTGGGCAACTTCCCCCCGTGGGGGTGGCCACCCCCCCACCCACCCCCACCCCGCCGCTGGCTTAATTCCGTTGATGACAGGAAGAGGCCCTTAAGTGGCTAATAATAGGCCATTTAAGGGCCTTAGTTGGCCTCTGGGCAGGACGGCTACTTCGGCCTTTCCCGCCCCGCTGCCTCCCATCGCAATTCTATGGGCTCGCCCTGCTTCCTAGCCCGTCTCTGGGGGGGCCCATTAAATCCAGCCCAGTGAGTGTTCCCAGAGGTCTCTGTAAGAATGATTAATGTTTATATTGAACCTTAAACATTGAGATTGTGAAATTCAAATCACTTCTCAATGCCAGGATACATAGCTCGAAATTGCAACATTACAGGACCTCAACTGGGGATTTTGAAAGTCCAGTTTTTCAAATTTCTTTTTTTGGTTTTGTTTTTCACTGCAAACTAATGCTTCAAAATCTACTTTTCTGTCTGCCGTCTTCCATTCATTCCCCTGTTGTCTCTTCTACAATCTCCGCTATGAGATTTCCAGTATCAATATTGGTTACTTACTTTTACATTTAATACCACTATATAATAAAAATAAAATACCTCTTGTCTTTGTTATGGTCTTTTTTACCTGCATTGCTACCTTTGAAGAGCTGGACCTCCAAATCTCTCTGTTCTTCCAATCTGTTAAGTCTAACAGTTTAGGATATATGTTTTCAATGTTCTTTTTTCCAAAATGTGCTAATTAACATTTCAGAAAACTGCATCTGCCATCTATCTGCCTACTCTGCTAATCTATCTATGTCTGTCTTGAATTGTTCTCACAGATTACAAACCTTTAGTTGGGTACAGCACAAACATCTATTCCTCTTGTGTCCCTGTGGTATATCTGGCCAGTTAATTCCTTGTTTGTTTAAGTGGCATAGGATTTGGCCATTTGCTCATCAACTGTGCCAGCATTTTCTAAATCACAGAATAGTTTTTTTCAGAATCTTTAAATAACAAACAAAATAGAGTTTTAATCCAAATGCCATAGAGTCATATTTGCTGCCCTAGCTGAATTCAACAAACTCAGTACAAACCAGAAATCGGATCTGGAGCTTTCTGGTCTGTACCGTTCAGTTCTACACTATGTAAAAACATAGACATAGAAACGTTGAAAATTTACAGCACAGAAGGAGGCCATGCAGCCCATCACAGGCAGCACATTTACCCATTGAACTAGAAGGAGAATTGATGTGAGCAATTACAGGTGGGAAACCCTGTACAATGTTCCAGCACTATATGTTTCAATGCAATGAGGTTTGAACCCTAGTCGTTGTTTGCATCTGTCACAAAACCCAGATGTTTATAAGGAAAGAAATCACATATTAAACCTAGCAAAAGAAAGCATTACAGCTGCTACTGCCCCTGACTAGTGACATTTAGTTATCCTCAGAGTAATAAAGTCAATTGCACATGCTGTACAAATAGATTTAACTACTTTGCACAGAGGGTGGCAAATGGATGGAACAGACCGCTAAGAGAAGCAAAGAAGGTTGATCATATCAGCAAGTTCAAATCAGACCTGGATTAGTATCTGGAGAAAAGCTTGATAGGAGAATAATGAATACAATTGAATGTATTTCCTAGATACTGGGACTACCAGTCCTGGACATTCCATATAAATGCCCTCTGTTACCCTGCACCTCTTTCTGCTGTACTGCTCCTATCCTTGAAAAACACTTCCTCCAAGACAGTGAATTAGGAAACTGGACATAGACATCCCCCCCCAACTCACCCCACCCCAAAGGTGCCACTGTTCTCATTGACTCCTGACTGAAGTTGTAAACAATTGGATTTTGTCATCTGGAATGTCCATGCAAGTTCAGCAGAACTCAGAAAAATGGCTAAAAATGGCCATTTGTCTGGGCATTCCACTGATCTCCCATGGAAGTTATGGCAAGTAATCTGGAGAACATGCCCCCCTCCCACCACCCTCCACCCCCATGGAGATTCAGGGCACATATGTTTAATTTCTACATCCTGCTCAGCTAGGATACTGCTGACCTCCAAAGCATCCTTGCACCCATCAGGCTGATATTGGATGCAAGGTCTTTGTACAGTCCACACCAACGTGCAGTGGTTTCCTAATTTACAATGCAACTGTGAGATCCCTCAATATGTTCTTTGCATTGGTGGATTCAAAACACCAAAGGAGTTGCCTCAGTCCTGTCCTCCACCCACACCCCTCCATCTTCCATTACAACTAATGAGTGTTGGCAGGTTGTTCAATCATATTGTGCATCTCAGCCAACATCCACTTTCTAGCAGCAATCACTGGATAGTGAACAAAGGTGGGAAATGTGGCTGATTTTCCTTTTCTGACTCCGTGCTGGGTCAACTCTAGCATCCCTACCACAGTTCCATTTGAAATTAATTTACTCAGTACAGCCACTGGACTTTCCTAGTTTATATGGTGCATTTACACATTGATCCATTGAGAGAATTATTGAAACTCAAGCTGAGTAATATGAGGAGTGGAGGATGTGTTTATGCTATTGTCTTTGTATAAAGCTTGCATGGTTTATGTCTATGGATATTGTTTAAATGTTGGAGGATTAACACCTGTTTCCTTTTTCATAGGTCAAAACACAGAGAAATACCTGAAGGTAAAATAATCTTTTGTGGTGGGATGGCACAGATTGCCAGTGGGCTATGATGCAGCATGATAATGCTGGCAGTGTTCATACCTACTATTTACTAAATTGAAAGCTCCTCAGTTAGCTTTCACTTTAATACTCCTGGGTGTTTATTATTCCATCTTATACATACGTGATCAGAATCCCATGATACGATTTCAGCCAGTAGTTCAAGCCCTAGCATCCATCAATCTATAGGGTAATTTCTGCATTCCTACTCTCCCACAAGGAGCCAAGGTCATAGGTAGCAGAGGCCAGAAAGTCAAACGAGTGCTCCTTTCAAGCATGACTTCCCCATTGGAAATTCAGGATCATGGAATCTACTTTTATCCAAATCCTTCATTAGATTTCAGCCTGCAAATCACTCCCTAGTATTCATTACTCCATGTATAAACTATTATATCAATCCATCCTATAACTCACTCCTGTGTATCTGTTATTCTACATAAAATCTGTCCAAATGGTTCAATGAGATTCCAGTCTATAATTCACTCACAGGTATCTGTTATTTATCATATAAACCACCCCGCAAACACTTTGATTGCATTCCAGCCTGTAAGCCTGGTGAATTCTATGACAATGCACCATATTCACATCTCATAAAATAATGCATTTCTGATGGTGTTATGTATATTTTGGTTATACATAACTGGCAACATTGGGTAAATCCTAGATGTGAGATTTTTCAGTTACAAGCTATATACCTGATGATCATCTCATGTCAGAAACATGTACCAGAGCCAAAGCAGCAAGCTCTTCCCATCATAGGGGCTTCATCAATATATTCTTTTTTTATCTTATCCCGATTTTTCTCTTGTTTTTGACTTTCTCTTCATAGTCCACATTACCTTGAGTTTTCTTTTGCTTGTGAGCAAGAAAGAGCAAGAGTTGGCTATAGAAATAGGGCTATCTCAGCACCCATAACAATTGCCCTCCTGCGTGCCAACCTACAAAACTCGGAAAAGCTGACAAGATAGCTTCAAAAAGCAACTAACATCTGAAAAACAGCCCTGAATAAAGAAAGGCCTATGACCAATACCACTGCATCAGGACGAGTGAATAAGCTAAATGCATTTTTGTTACATTAGATTTCAAGATATTATTAAGTGTTTTGAGGTCACATTCTGTAATTCAGTTGTTTTTCCTGTGAACACTGAAACCCAGTGGCCTCATGTATGACATATAAAAAGAGTTCATTGGGTGGTACATTAATTTGTCATCTTAACCTGTAGCTCTACTCAATATTCCCACATTGAGCATTATTTATTATATATTGAAACTGCTGTAAGGTGGCAACATTTCAAAGTACTGCACTTGTCGGTGATATTATGATCATAATGTTGACATAATGTAACATGACTGGCCCATGTGAAGCAAAATATAAATAGAAAATCACCTTTGGTATAATGAAACAAACAAAAATGTGAAAAATTGTTTCATATACAAAACACATAGAACATTAGAGAAATCATAGAATCATACAGCACAGAAGGAGGCCATTCAGCCTATTGTGCCTATACTGGTTCTTTGAAAGAACTATCCAATTAGTCCCATGCTTTTTCCCCATAGCCCTAACTATTTTTCCATTTCAAGTATATATCCAATTCCCTTTTGAAACTATTGAGTCTACTTCCATCATGCTTTCAGTTAGTGCATTTCAAATCATAAAACTCTATGTAAAAACCATGTCCTTAATTCTGGTTCTTTTGCAATCACCTTAAATCTGTGTCTTCTGCTTACTGACCCTTCTACAGTGGAAACAGTTTCTTCTTATTTACTCTGTCAAAATTCTTTATAATTTTGAACCCCTTTATTAAATTACTCCTTGACATTATCTGCTGTATTAAGGGGGAAAAAAAATCAAAAAGTAAGTTTTGTAACAAACTGAAAGAAACCAGTTGGCAAACATGGACAAATGTGGCATTTCAAAAAACAAGGCCAAGATATCATGAAAGTGGAACAAAATCAGTACTCACTAACAATGAATAAACTTTTCAGGAGAAATGATAGCCCATTCTGAAAGTGTTAAAAGTGCTCAATTTTGCAATGACAGGCTCTGAATGAAGTTCTCCCATCGGCTGATAAATTACCCACGCCTTGAACCAAACACCAACCTAAAAAGCTAATATGCAATAGACAAAGCACCAGTCTATCAGTCAAAAGTCGAACATTGGGAAATACAAACCATTTCATGAGGAGAAACTAGTTGAGTTTCCACCAACCCCCTCCCCCCCCCCTCAACAATGCTGTTGCTGAGGTAGAAATCCATTGCTGCCCCTCCATCACTAAGGCAGATATTTTAAACCCCCTTCACTGAAGTATTCATCTATCCTCACAATCTCCACATTCCCCCATGAAACAGTAATTTGTCGTTTCCCCGCCCCCTCCAGCAAAAACCACTGCCGAAGAAAAATGAACAACCTGGCAATCCCCTTCCACCCACACATCTAGAAGGGGCAAATGCGTGTGCTCCTTCCCCATTACTTCAGTGTGACTTTTCCAGTCTGCCTCTCTCCTACCATCTTTTCTCCCCACCATTAAGCCCCTCTCTTTCTCACTTCTCCCGTTGCTGTATCCTCTGCTGTTTCCCCCCTGTTCTTGCCCCTTCTCTATCCTTCCCCTCCTCCCCCATCTTTCTTCTCACCTTAGCTTCTCTCCTCTTTTGCCATCTCTCCCCTTTCATCATTCCTCTCTCTTCTCCCCATCAACTCTCCTTTCCCCTCCTCTCCATCCCTTTCCCTCTCTTCTACTCTCCTCATCCTGTCCCCTCCCACCTCCTCGCCCTATCCCTCTCCTCCCTCCTCTTTCCATCTTTCCAGCTCACCCCCACCTTCTCAAGGGCAATTATGGAGGGCAATAATAGCCAGCGACGCTCGCATACCATGAAAGAATTTTTAAAAACTCCCATCAGGAAAAAAAATCGAAAGTATAATTTTCAGCATTTTGCTGTGTACTAAGATTCTGCCTTTAGATTTTTCGACTTGCTGATATGGCAGCAGTCTCATATCCCAATCGAAAATTAGATAAGTTAAAATCCATTTAAATGTCTAAAAAGTTATATTTTTTATATTTTTAGCTGCTTGCTCATTGTAAGTAATTGAACATATTATCTTACATGTTTGTGTTATCTTTGTTTTCCTGTTTTTATTTCCTTACTGCATTTTTTCTTATTCGCTTCATGGGATATGGGTGTGACAGGCAAGGCCAGCATTTGGTGCCCATCCCTAATTGCCCTTGAGAGGTTGGTGGTGAGCCACCTTCTTGAACCACTGCAGACCATCTGGTGTGGCTGTACCCACAGTGCTCTTAAGGAGGGAGTTCCAGGATTTTGATCCAACGATAGTGAAGGAACGGCGATATATTTCCAAGTCAGGATGATGTGTAGCTTGGAGGGGAACTTGCAGAGGAGGATGTTCCCATGTGTCTGCTGCCCTTGTCCTTCTAGGTGGAAGAGGTTGCAGGTTTGGATGGTGCTATCGAAGGGGGCGTGGTGAGGTGCTGCAATGCATCTTGTATATGGTACACACTGCTGCCACAGTGGAGGGAGTGAATATTTAAGGTGGTGGATGGAATGCCAATCAAATGGGCTGCTTTTTCCTGGATGGTGTTGAGCTTTCTGAGTGTTGTTGGAGCAGCACTCATCCAAGCAAGTGGAGAGTATTCCATCACACTCCTGACTTGTGCTTTGTCAATGGTGGAGCGCCTTTGGGGAGTCAGGAGGTGGATTACTCGATGCAGAATTCCCAGCCTCTGACCTGCTTTAGCAGCCATAGTATTTATCTGGGTGCTCCAGTTCAATTTCTGGCCAATGGTAACCCCCAAGATGTTGATAGTGGGGGATTCTGTGTTGATAATGCCTTTGAATGACAAAGGGATATTGTTGGAGATGGTCATTGCCTGGCACTTGTGTGGCACGAATGTTGCTTGCCATTTATCAGCCCAAGCCTGGATGTTGTCCAGGTCTTACTGCACAGGGACACGGACAGCTTCAGTATCTGAGGAGTTGCGAATGGTACTGAACATCGAACAATCATCAGCGAACATCCCCACTTCTGACCTTATGATGGAGGGAAGGTCATTGATGAAGCAGCTGAAGATGGTTGGGCCTAGGACGCTACCCTGAGGAACTCCTGCAGCATTGACTTGGGGCTGAGATGACTGGCTTCCAACAATCACAACCATCTTTCTTTGTATTACGTATGACTTCAACCAGTGGAGAGTTTTCCCCCAATTCCCATTGACTTCAATTTGGATAGGACTGCTTGATACCACATTCAATCAAATGCTGCCTTGATATCAAGGGCAATCACTCTCAGCTCACCTCTGGAGTTCAGCTCTTTTGTCCACTTTTGGATGAAGGCTGTGATGGAGTCGGGAGCTGAGTGGCACTGGAAGAACCCAAACTGAGCATCAGTGAGCAGGTTGTTGCAGTTTAAGTGGCGTTTGATAGCACTGTCGACAACTTCTTCCATCACTTTGCTGACGATCGAGAGTAGACTGATGGGGTAGTAATTGGCCGGATTGGATTTGTCCTGCTTTTTGTGGACAGGACATACCTGGGAAATTTTCCACATTGTCGGGTAGATGCCAGTGCTGTATCTGTACTGGAACAACTTGGCTAGGGGTGCAGCTTGTTCTGCAGCACAAGTCTTCAGTACTATAGCCGGGATGTTATCAGGACCCATAGCCTTTGCAGTATCCAGTGTCTTCAGCCATTTCTTGATATCACGTGGACTGAATCAAATTGGCTGAAGACTGGCATCTTTGTGACGCTGGGGACCTCAGGAGGAGACCGAGATGGATCATTCAGTCGGCACTTCTGGCTGAAGATGGGTGCAAATGCTTCAGCCTTTCCTTATGCACTGATGTGCTGCGAACCCCCATCATTGAGGATGGGGATATTTGTGGAGCCTCCTGTTGTTAGTTGTTTAATTGTCCACCACCATTCGCAACTGGATGTGGTTGTGGGATTGCTTAGCTCTGTCTGTTGCATACTGCTTCTGCTGTTTGGCATGGATATAGTCCTATGTTGTAGCTTCACCAGGTTGACACCTCATTTTTAGGTATGCCTGGTGCTGCTTCTGCCAGGCCCTCCTATACGCTTCATTGAACCAGGGCTGATCTCTAGGCTTGATGGTAATGATAGAATGAGTGATATACCAGGTCATGTTACAGATTGTGGTTGAATACAATTCTGCTGCTGGTGGTCGTCCACAGCACCGTATGGATGCACAGTTTTGAGCTGCCAGATCTGTTCTGAATCTATCCCATTTTGCAGGCTGGTAGTGCCACACAACACGTTGGAAGGTATCCTCAGTGTGAAGACGGGACTTTGTTTTCCAAGGATTGTGCGGTGGTCACTCCTACCAAAACTGTCATGGAACAGGTAGATTGGCAAGGACAGGTTCTAGTAGTTATTTCCCTCTTGTTGGTTCCCCCACCACCTGTCGCAGACCCAGTCTAGCAGCTATGTCCTTCAGGACTTGGTCAGCTCTGTCAGTAGTAGTGCTACTAAGCCACTCTTGGTGATGGACATTGAAGTTCCCCACCCAGAGTACATTCTGTGCCCTTGCCACCCTCAGTGCTTCTTCAAAGTGGTGTTAACATGGAGGAGTACTGATTGATCAGCTGAGGGAGGGCAGTAAGTGGTAATCAACAGGAGGTTTCCTTGCCCATGTATGACCTGATGCCGTGAGACTTCATGGGGTTCGGAGGCAATGTTGAGGACTCCCAGGACAACTCCCTCCTGACTGTATATCACTGTGCTGTCACCTCTGGTGAGTCTGTTCTGCCGTGGGACAGGACATACCCAATAATGGTGATGGTGGTGTCTGGGACATTGTATGTAAGGTATGTTTCCGCGAGATGACGTTGGCAGGCTGTTGCTTGAACAGTCTGTGGGACAGCTCTCCCAATTTTGGCACAAGCCCCCAGATGTTAGTATGCAGGGTCAACAGGCAGGTTAATGCCAGGTGTTCCGTCCGGTTTTATTCCTGTTCAACGTTTTGTGTAGTAGTTTTGTACAACTGAATGGCTTGTTAGGCTATTTCAGAGGGCAGTTAAGAGTCAACTACATTGCTGTGGGTCTGGAATCACATAGAACATAGAACAGTACAGCACAGTACAGGCCCTTCGGCCCACGATGTTGTGCCGAAACTTTAACCTACTCTAAGATCAAACTAACTACCTACCCTTCATTCTACTATCATCCATGTACCTATCCAAGAGTCGCTTAAATGCCCCTAACGTATCTGCTTCTACTACCACCGCTGGCAGCGCATTCCACGCACCCACCACTCTCTGTGTAAAGAACCTACCTCTGACATCTCCCCGAAACCTTCCTCCAATCACCTTAAAATTATGCCCCCTGGTGATAGCCCTTTCCATCCTGGGAAAAAGTCTCTGACTATCCACTCTATCTATGCCTCTCATCATCTTGTACCCCTCTATCAAGTCACCTCTCATCCTTCTTCGCTCCAATGAGAAAAGCCCTAGCTCCCTCAATCTTTCTTCGTAGGACATGCCCTCCAGTCCAGGCAGCATCCTGATAAATCTCCTCTGCACCCTCTCCAAAGCTTCCACATCCTTCCTATAATGAGGCAACCAGAACTGAACACAATATTCCAAGTGTGGTCGAACCAGGGCCTTATAGAGCTGCAGCATAACCTCGCGGCTCTTAAACTCAATCCCCCGTTAATGAAAGCCAACACACCATACGCCTTCTTAACAACCCTATCAACTTGGGTGGCAACTTTGAGCGATCTATGGACATGGACCCCAAGATCCCTCTGTTCCTCCACACTACCAAGAATCCTGTCTTTAAGCCTGTATTCCGCATTCAAATTCGACCTTCCAAAATGAATCACTTCACACTTTTCCAGGTTGAACTCCATCTGTCACTTCTCAGCCCAGCTCTGCATCCTGTCAATGTCCCGTTGCAACCTACAACAGCCTTCCACACTATCCACAACTCCAGCAACCTTCGTGTCATCGGCAAACTTGCTAACCCAGCCTTCCACTTCCTCATCCAAGTCATTTATAAAAATCACAAAGAGCAGAGGTCCCAGAACAGATCCTTGTGGGACACCACTGGTCACCGAGCTCCATGCTGAATACTTTCCATCTACTACCACCCTCTGACTTCTATGGGCTAGCCAATTTTGTATCCAGGCAGCCAACTTTCCCTGAATCCCATGCCTCCTTACTTTCTGAATGAGCCTACCATGGGGAACCTTATCAAACGCCTTGCTAAAATCCATATACACCACATCCACTGCTCTTCCTTCATCAATGTGTTTTGTCACATCTTCAAAGAATTCAATAAGGCTTGTGAGGCATGACCTGCCGCTCACAAAGCCATGCTGACTGTCTCTAATCAAACCATGCTTTTCCAAATAATCATAAATCCTGTCTCTCAGAATCCTCTCCAATAATTTGCCCACTACCGACGTAAGACTGACTGGTCTATAATTCCCAGGGTTATCCCTATTCCCTTTCTTGAACAAGGGAACAACATTTGCCACCCTCCAATCATCCGGTACTACTCTAGTGGACAGTGAAGACGCAAAGATCATCGCCAAAGGCGCAACAGTCTCTTCCCTCGCTTCCCGTAATATCCTTGGGTATATCCCGTCTGGTCCCGGGGACTTATCTGTCCTCATATCATTCAAAATTTCCAGCACATCCTCCCTCTTAACCTCAACCTGTTTGAGCATATCAGCCTGTTCCACGCTGTCCTCACAAACGACCAGGTCCCTCTCACTAGTGAATACTGAAGCAAAGTATTCATTTAGGACCTCCCCTACCTCCTCCGACTCCAGGCACGTTCCCTCCACTATCCCTGATCGGCCCTACCCTCACTCTGGCCATCCTCTTGTTCTTCACATAAGTGTAGAACGCCTTGGGATTTTCCTTAATCCTACCCGCCAAGACTTTTTCATGTCCCCTTCTAGCTCTCCTAAGTCCATTCTTCAGTTCCTTCCTGGCTACCTTGTAACCCTCTAGAGCCCTGTCTGATCCTTGCTTCCTCAACCTTAAGTAAGCTTCCTTCTTCCTCTTGACTAGCTGTTCCACATCTCTTGTCATCCAAGGTTCCTTCACCCTACCATCCCTTCCCTGCCTGATTGGGACAAACCTATCCAGCAGTCGCAGCAAGTGCTCCCTAAACAACCTCCACATTTCTGTCGTGCATTTCCCTGAGAACATCTGTTCCCAATTTATGCTCCCCAGTTCCTGCCTAATAGCATTGTAATTCCCCCTCCCCCAATTAAATATTTTCCCATTCCGTCTGCTCCTGTCCCTCTCCATGACTATAGTAAAGGTCAGGGAGTTGTGATCACTATCACCGAAATGCTCTCCCACCGAGAGATCTGCCACCTGGCCTGGTTCGTTGCCAAGCACCAAGTCCAACATAGTCTCCACTCTAGTCGGCCTATCTACATATTGAGTCAGGAAACCTTCCTGGACACACCTGACAAAAACTGCTCCATCCAAACTATTTGCACTAAGGAGGTTCCAATCAATATTAGGGAAGTTGAAGTCACCCATGACAACAACCCTGTTACTTCTGCACTTTTCCAAAATCTGCCTCCCAATCTGTTCCTCCATGTCTCTGTTGCTATTGGGGGGTCTATAGAAAACTCCCAACAAAGTGACTGCTCCTTTCCTGTTTCTGACTTCCACCCATAATGACTCAGTAGACAAACCCTCCTCGACGACCTCCCTTTCTGCAGCTGTGATACTATCCCTGATTAGCAATGCCACTCCCCCACCTCTTTTCCCTCCCTCCCTATTCCTTTGAAACATCTAAACCCCGGAACATCCAACATCCATTCCTGCCCCTGTGATATCCAAGTCTCCATAATGGCCACAACCTCGTAGCTCCAAGTACTGATCCATGCTCGAAGTTCATCACCCTTATTCCTGACACTTCTTGCGTTAAAATAGACACACTTCAACCCATCATACTGGCTGCAACTTTGCCCTGTCAACTGTCTAACCTTCCTCACAGACTCTCTGCACTCGGTATCTGCCTGTTCAACAGCTGCCCCATCCACTGATCCGTGGCTCTGGTTCCCATCCCCCTGCCAAACTAGTTTAAACCCTCCCGAAGAGCTCTAGCAAACCTCCCGCCCAGGATATTGGTGCCCCTCCAGTTCAAATGCAACCCGTCCTTCTTGTACAGGTCCCACCTTCCCCAGAAGGTATCCCAATGATCCACATATCTGAATCCCTCCCTCCTACACCAGTTCTGTAGCCACGTGTTCAGCTGCACTCGCTCCCTGTTTCTAGCCTCACTAGCACGTGGCACTGGTAACAATCCTGAGATTACTACTCTGCTTGTCCTGCCTTTCAGCTTCCAACCTAACTCCCTATATTCGCTTTTCAGGTCCTCATCCCTTTTCCTAGCTATGTCATTGGTACCGATATGTATCACGACCTCTGGCTGCTCCCCCTCCCCCTTAAGAATCCTGTGGACTCGATCCGAGACATCCCTGACCCTGGCACCCGGAAGGCAACATACCATCCGGGAGTCTCGTTCGCGACCACAGAATCTCCTGTCTGTTCCTCTAACCATTGAATCCTATCACTATCGCTCTCCTATTCTCCCCCCTTCCCTTCTGAGCCACTGAGCCAGGCTCAGTGCCAGAGACCTGGCCACTGTGGCTTTCCTCTGGTAGGTCCCCCCCCACAACCGTATCCAAAACAGTATACGTATTATTGAGGGGAACGGCCACAGGGGATCCCTGCACTATGCGCTTATTCCCTTTCCCTCCCCTGACGGTCACCCAGCTACCTTTATCCTGTAACTTAGGTGTCACTACTTCCCTATAACTGCTCGCTATCACCCCCTCAGCATCCTGAATGATCTGAAGTTCATCCAGCTCCAGCTCCAGTTCCCTAACGCGGTCTGCGAGGAGCTGGAGTTGGGTGCACCTCTCACAGGACACCAGTGGTGACCCTCACCTCCCACATCCTGCAAGAGGAGCATGCAACTGCCCTAGCTTCCATCCCCTCTGCACTAAATTGACAACAGAGATTTAAAAAAAAGGAAAACCTTACCTTACCAAACCCTCCACATAAGAGGCCTTTTTTTTGGTTAGAGGAGGAGGATGGGTGGGAGACACTACATGTGTAGTGTTTCAGGTTCAGCAACTGCCCGAATATATAGGTTTACCTACCCAGCAGTCCCCTTGTCTGCCGAAAACAAAAGGTAAGTTATTTTAAACTGAAACTCACCTTCCCAGCTGACAGCTCGCTCGCACTATCGCTGCTTCAGAAAAAGCTGCTGCAACAAAAGGGGACATGTAGGCAAGACCAGGTAAGAACAGCAGATTTCCTTCCCTGGAGGACATTAGTGAACTGGATGGGTTTTTACAACAATCGACAGTAGTCCTGGTCACCATTACTGATTTTTTAAAATTAATTAATTGAATTTAAGTTCCACTAGCTGCTGTGATGGGATTTGAACCCATGACCCCAGAGTATTAGGCTGGGTCTCTGGATTACTAGTCCAGTGATATTACCACTACGTCAACATCTCCAAACCTTGCCTCCACTGTTTGCTTTGTTTAATTGTTGTTACATTGTACCCCTTCGCCAGTCACTCTTTTCCATTCATTTAAGAGGTAACTTGAAAAGAATGAGGGAGAATGGAACAGAAGACAGATGTTTTGATAGGATTAGATGAAGAGGAGTAGGAGGAGGTTCATGTGGAACATAAACACTGGCTTAGACCATTTGGGACAAATGCCTTGTTTCTGAGCTGTAAATTCGATATAATATAGTTCTCTCTGCTGTTCCTACGGTGGGCTGGTTTGCTGTATAACTCTATGACTCTATAATATAGTTCTCTCTGCTGTTCCTATTACGGTGTCTTACCATTGGCACTCCCAATCTCTGCTATCCACCTCTTGCATTATTTTGCCGTTCCACTCTTTGCTGTTCTGCTCTTGGCCTGTTCTTTTACTTTCTTTCTGCTTTGCTCTCCCCTCATTTTTCTCTGTCCCTTTACCCTTTTTTTTGCATTAACCCTTCTGCCCGCTGTTAGGGCCAGGTAAGGAGGGGTCACAAGGCTCCCGTCTTATCCTTCCTTTTATTTGACTGCAACAGCGTTTATTCCTTTCTTTAAACATTGGATGTGTTTACCACCTCAGTACCTTTGTTGATTTTTTTTATTTGTTCATGGGATGTGAGTGTTGCTGGCTAGGCCTACATTTATTGCCCATCCCTACTTGCCCTTGGGAAGGTGGTGGTGAGCTGCCTACTTGAACCGCTGCTGTCCTTGGGGTGTAGGTATACCAACAGTGCTGTTAGGAAGGGAGTTCCAGGATTTTGACCCAGCGACAGTGAAGGAACGGCGATATAGTTCCAAGTCAGGATGGTGTGTGGCTTGGAGGGGAACTTGCAGGTGGTGGTGTTCCCATGCATCTGCTGCCCTTGTCCTTCTAGGTGGTAAAGGTGGCTGGTTTGGAAGGTGCTGTCTAAAGAGCCTTGGTGAGTTGCTGCAGTGCATCTTGTAGATCGTACACACTGCTGCCAGTGTGTGTCGATGGTGGAGGGAGTGAATGTTGAAGGTGGTGGATGGGATGCCAATCAAGCGGGCTGCTTTGTCCTGGATGGTGTTGAGCTTCTTGAGTGTTCTTGGAGTTGCACCCATCCAGGCAAATGGAGAGTATTCCATCACACTCCTGACTTGTGCCTTGTAGATGGTGGCCAGCAGTGGGGAGTCAGGAGATGAGTTGCAGGTTGTCTTATGAGGAAAGTTTGGACAGACTGCGCTTGTTTTCACTGGAGTTTAGAAGAGTCAGGGAAGACTTGATTGAAGTATATAAGATCCTGAACGGTCTTGACAAGATGGATGTGGAAAGAATGTTTCCTCTTGTGGGTGAGTCCAGACCTATGGGGTACTGTTTTAAAATTATGTGTCACCATTTTAGGACAGAGATGAGGAGAATTTTTTCTCTCAGAGGGTTGTGCGACTTTGGAACTCTCTGCCTCAGAAGGTGGTGGAGGCCAGGTCATTGAATATTTTTACGGCAGAGGTAGATAGATTCTTGTTAGGCAAGGGAATGAAAGATTATTGGGAGTAGATGAGAGTGTGGAATTCGAGACACAAACAGATCAGCCATGATCTTATTGAATGGTGGAGCAGGCTCGAGGGGACAAATGGCCTACTTCTGGTCCCAATTCGTATGTTCGTATGTATTTGCTGCAGATTCCCAGCCTCTGACCTGCTCTTGTAGTCACAGCATTTATGTGGCTGGTCCAGTTCAGCTTCTGGTCAATGGTGACCCCCCAGGATGTTGTTGGTGGGGCATTCAGCAATGGTAATGCTGTTGAATGTCAAGGGGAGATGGTTAGATTCTCTTTTGTTTGAGATGGTCATTGCCTGGCATTTGTGTGGCACGAATGTTACTTGCCACGTATCAGCCCAAGCCTGGATGTTGTCCAGGTCTTGCTGCACAAAGACACAGGCTGCTTCAGTATCTGAGGAGTCGCAAATGGTGCTGAACATGGTACAGTCATTAGCGAACATCACCACTTTTGACCTTATGATGGAGGGAAGGTCATTGATGAAGCAGCTGAAGATGGTTGGGCCTAGGATACTACCCTGAGGAACTCCTGCAGTAATGGCGTGGGGCTCAGATGATTGACCTCCAACAACCACAGCCATCTTCCTTTGTGCCAGGTATGACTCCAACCAGCGGAGAGTTCTCCCCCTGATTCCTACTGAATTCAGTTTTGCCAGGGCTCCTTGATGCCATACTCGGTCAAATGCTGCCTTGATGTCAAGGGCAGTCACTCTTACCTCACCTCTGGAGTTCAGCTCTTTTATCCGTGATGTGTAGAGATCATAGAAGAACAATTGGACAGATTTTCTTGAGTTTAAACCAGAAAAAGGTGAGTTTATTATGCTTAAAAATCTAAACCTGATTAGGCACGCACACACACAAGAATCACACACACACAAATAGATTATGGAGTGATGAGGAATAGTTTGGTTTGGTTTACAGTCCAGATCAAGTAAAAGTTAATACACAGTCTGTGGGATTGGGTGATTCCGTTGTCCTCCGGCTGAGGTTGTAATCCTGAAGTTCTGGGTTGATAGTTGTTCTTAGAGACAGTTGAGCAGAGGATGTCCTTCCCAGGGTCTTTGGCTTGGATCTGGCAACCAGCAGTTAGGTTTCACATACACCATCAGTCCTTCTGGAGAGAAAGAGAGAGACAGCCCTTCTGGCTTCTGCATAGTTTGAGTCTCTGGCTTGTCTGCCTTGTCCAAGGGAAACTCCCAGCTTTCACAGAGATAGGCAGATTGTCACATGACTGCCTCAGTGTATTCTCTGGTACCTTCTTATGAGATTCAAGTTTAGGAATTTAAGTCTCTCAGGCCTCAGGATATCAATGTTTTCACCTGGAGGGATTTGCCCTTTCAATGTTAATGTCCCAGGATGGCATTGAATGCCTTGCTAATGAAAGCAATCTCCGGCCGTTCAATCACTAGAGCAAGCCATTGTTTTGGATGTAGGCTAATCAGACATGTGTCTCCACTTTAATGCCTTGGAATGTGCAAGGTGTTAAAATGCAAAGGGTGGTGGCCATTTTTAGCTGTGGCCAAGTCTTTGTAAAAGTTGTCTGTAATATTCCAGCTTTCCTTTTCTTAAGTTTAATGTAAGTTTCCAACCAACGAATTAAAAATCCTCATTTGGCATAACATGTTTTCTTGACAGCTCTCATCCTCTACCCTTACTGTTGCCTCTCTCTTCCCTCACCACATCTCTTTTCGTCTCTCCTCACCATTTCCCTCTTCTTCTTCCCTTCCTGTTGCTCCTGATCTCCTTTTCACTCTTCCCAACCTCACAGGTTAACTTAACCTCCTTGGATCCCTCACTATTTCCTTATTCCTCTCTCCTTTCCCCCTCTTCCCTCATTATTACCTTAAGGATGTTCCTCATCCTTCCCCTTTCTCCCTTCATCACCATTATCCTTAGCCTCCTGCCCTTACCCTTTCATAATTACTTGCTCCTTTTAATAGGTCTGCCCCTTCTCCCCTCTATCTACCCCTTTCTGGTTTTTGCAACAGTGCTAGCTGACCTTTGAAGTTGGGAAGCCTGTTGTTCATTTTTGAAAGTGCTTATTGTGCTAATAATATCTCTGCTGAGTAAATTTTACTGAGCAGATAAATTATGAGCATGATGAACACTTTAAAGAGTGACCCAGCTGCGAAGAGGAGCCAGCAAGGTAATCAGTGATTAGAGTTGGTGGAGCAATTCTCGTGTCCCTACTGCCCTATTTCCACCTAAAATTAAGTACAGTAGTGGGACCAAAATTACAAGTAGAATTAAAGCTTTTACTTGCCACTTGTTGTCCATTTATTCTAATTTTCAGGTGAAACTCAATTTGGACACCCAGAGGTTCTATTAGAATCAGATGTGGGCCTCATTAGTAAATTTAAATGAGTGTCAGATGATGTAGTTATGATCTTCTTAATGCATTCTTTGTCACAGAATGAATGGCTACCATTAGTTCCTAATCTGCCCACAAAAGAAGGGTGGTGCAAGTTGAAAGTTGGCCATTTTGAGCCTTATTTAAAGGGATCCTCAGCTGCTTGTCTGTAAAATACTAGAAATATTGGGGACAGTTTGCCTTTATTAAATAGTGATTTTTTCTACTTGAATGATTTCAAAGTGCTTTTAGTTGGAGAACATTCTGAACTCTAAAGAAGGCTCGAAGCAATGCACTTTTTTCCTCATGGGCTTCCTTCTGGGAATTTCACTCTGGCAAAAGGAGAAGAGGCAGCAGCTGCAGGAGGAAGGATCAAACAAAGCTGCAGGTAGACCAAATAGAAGGAGTCATGCATGCAGGAATCCTTACCCTCCCAACAGAGTTTATAACCCCAGGGCAATATACCTGCAGTTCTTTGAGGAGTAGTGCACAAGGAGGCTTTGCTTCTCTAGGGAGAATATGGTGGAGTTGTGTCACCTCCTGCAAAAATACCGACAACTAGCTGCCAAATGTTACAGTCAAATTACTGCAGCCCTGAACTTATTTGCCTGCAGCTGCTTCCAGTCTGTTACAGGGGACATCAGTAGCATTGGTCAGTCTACAGTTCATGCTTGCTTTTAGCAGGTGATTGATGCCCAATTTACTATAGCAAACAGATTCATCACTTCCTCAATGGATAACTGAAAGCAGCAGGATAACATTTTTTGCACAGATTGCAAGGTTCCACCAAGTAAAGACTGCTATTGACTGCACCCATGTTGCTTCCTCACACAAGCCCACTGCCCTCATAAATCGCAAGGGCTTCCACTCCATAACGTAGAACTGGAGTGTGATCACTAGCCGTGCATCATGCAGGTCTGTGCCCGCTTTCCTGGAAGCTGCCATAATGGTCTTATATTGCAGCCATCTTCCAGCCTCCCCTCACCCATCCCCGACTCTTCGTCCCTGCACAGTTTGAGAAGATGGTTACATGGGGACCCATGCGCACTTGGCTGATGACTCCTCTCAGGAAGTCACATTTAGCAGCCAAACTGCACTACAATCAAATCGATGGGTCAACTAAAACCTTCATTGAGCAGATCATTGAGTGCTGAAACAATGATTCCAATTTCTGAACAAGTCTGCTGGCATCCTGCAATGCAGCCCACCAAGAGTCTCCCAAATGATGGTGGTTTTCTGTATGCTGCATAACTTTGCAATGGGGACGACACACAGAGCCACTATTGGATGTGGACAGTGTTGAAATAATCTTCTGTAGTGAGCTATTTCTGTCGCTCTCTCTAATGGACTGGTTATAGCATCCAGATTAGGCCTTCAATTAGTCCTCAACAATTGTCTTTAATTCATAGTTCATCAGATATTTTTTTTTTATTCATTCATAGGATGTGGAAGATGCTGGCCAGGCCAGCATTTATTGCCCATCCCTAATTCCCTTGAGAAGGTGGTGGTGAGCTGCCTTCTTGAACCGCTGCAGTCCATTTGGGGTAGGTACACCCACAGTGCTGTTAGGAAGGGATTTCCAGGATTTTGACCCAGCGACAGTGAAGGAACGGCAATATAGTTCCAAGTCAGGATGGTGTGTGACTTGGAGGGGAACTTGCAGGTGGTGGTGTTCCCATGTATTTGCTGCCCTTGTCCTTCTAGTTGGTAGAGGTCATGGGTTTGGAAGGTGCTGTCTAAGGAGCTTTGGTGCATTGCTGCAGTGCATCTTGTAGATGGTACACACTGCTGCCACTGTGCGTCGGTGGTGGAGGGAGTGAATGTTTGTAGATGGGGTGCCAATCAAGCGGGCTGCTTTGTTCTGGATGGTGTCGAGCTTCTTGAGTGTAGTTGGAGCTGCACCCATCCAGGCAAGTGGAGAGTATTCCATCACACTCCTGAGTTGTGCCTTGTAGATGGTGGACAAGCTTTGGGGAGTCAGGAGGTGAGTTACTCGCCTCAGGATTCCTGGAATCTGACCTGCTCTTGTAGCCACGGTATTTATGTGGCTACTCCAGTTCAGTTTCTGGTCAATGGTAACCCCTAGGATGTTGATAGTGGGGGATTCAGCGATGGTAATGCTGTTTAATGTCAAGGGGAGATGGTTAGATTCTCTCTTGTTGGAGATGGTCATTGCCTGGCACTTGTGTGGCGCGAATGTTACTTGCCACTTATGAGCCCAAGCCTGGATATTGTCCAGGTCTTGCTGCATTTCTACACGGACTGCTTCAGTATCTGAGGAGTCACGAATGGTGCTGAACATTGTGCAATCATCAGCGAACATCCCCACTTCTGACCTTATGATTGAAGGAAGGTCATTGATGAAGCAGCTGAAGATGGTTGGGCCTAGGACACTACCCTGAGGAACTCCTGCAGTGATGTCCTGGAGCTCAGATGATTGACCTCCAACAACCACAACCATCTTCCTTTGCGCTAGGTATGACTCCAGCCAGTGGAGGGTTTTCCCCCCGATTCCCATTGACCTCAGTTTTGCTAGGGCTCCTTGATGCCATACTCGGTCAAATGCTGCGTTGATGTCAAGGGCAGTCACTCTCACCTCACCTCTTGAGAACCTTTTTTAAAAAAAGGTTTAGATGTTAGTTTATCCAGCCTAATATTGTATATCGTGCACATCCTTTAAATTTTTGCAAGTAGGATTTTATGAAGTGGTTAGGATGAACATTGTATTTTTACATAAACCTCGTACAGGTCACTTTAAAGGCTGAAGTAGATTTTAATAAGTCCTTAACTTAGTTGCTGTTTTAAAAATCCAGATATATTTGAATTGTCCATGTTTTAACCAAGGTTATAATGAGGTCAGGAGCTGAGTGGCCCTGATGGAACCCCAACTGAGCGTCACTGAGCAGGTTATTGCTAAGCAAGTGCCGCTTGATGGCACTGTTGATGACATCATCACTTTACTGATGATAGAGAGTAGGCTGATGGGGCGGTAATTGGTCGGGTTGGATTTGTCCTGCTTTTTGTGTACAGGACATACCTGGGCAATTTTCCACATTGCAGGGTAGATGCCAGTGTTGTAGCTGTACTGGAACAGCTTGGCTAGGGGCGCGGCTAGTTCTGGAGCACAGGTCTTCAGTACTATTGCTGGAATATTGTCAGGGCCCATTGCTTTTGCAGTACCCAGTTCCTTCAGTCGTTTCTTGATATCACGCAGATAGACCTGTGTTGTAGCTTCACCAGGTTGACACCTCATTTTGAGGTATGCCTGGTGCTGCTCCTGGCATGCCCTCCTGCACTCTTCATTGAACCAGGGTTTGTCTCCTGGCTTGATGGTAATGGTAGAGTGGGGGATATGCCGGGCCATGAGGTTACAGATTGTGGTTGAGTACAATTCTGCTGCTGCTGATGGCCCACAGCGCCTCATGGATGCCCAGTTTTGCATTGCTAGATCTGTTCGAAATCTATCCCATTTAGCACGGTGATAGTGCCACACAACACGATGGACGGTATCCTGAATGTGAAGGCGGGACTTCGTCTCCACAAGGACTGTGCGGTGGTCACTCCTACCAATACAGTCATGGACAGAAGCATCTGCAGCAGGCAGATTGGTGAGGACGAGGTCAAGTATGTTTTTCCCTCGTGTTGGTTTCCCCACCACCTGCCGCAGACCCAGTCTAGCAGCTATGTCCTTTAGGACTCGGCCAGCTCAGTCAGTAGTGGTGCTACCGAGCCACTCTTGGTGATGGACATTGAAGTCCCCCACCCAGAGTACATTTTGTGCCCTTGCCACCCTCAGTGCTTCCTCCAAGTGGTGTTCAACATGGTGGAGTACTGAGTCATCAGCTGAGGGAGGGCGGTAGGTGGTAATCAGTAGGAGGTTACCTTGCCCATGTTTGACCTGATGCCATGAGACTTCATGGGGTCCGGAGTCGATGTTGAGGACTCCCTGGGCAACTCCCTCCCTACTGTATACCACTGTGCCGCCACCTCTGCTGGGTCTGTCCTGCTGGTGGGACAGGACATACCCAGGGACAGTGATTGCAATATCTGTGGGAATGGAGTCAGCTTCTTTTCTGACAACAGCCAATCTTACCTCTGCCATCATCCTTGACTTCATGACTGTCAAATTATTTATCCATCATCAAGTAATGAATGAGCCAGAACTTTCTCCAGTGTAAGAATTAAGCTGTTATATTTGGTTTCTGTCAAAAAACGTTATAACCTTTCAAATTGTCTTTATTGTTTCTCTATTGCAGGGGTTCAGATGCAAGAAAATACTGAGGACGCTGTTCTGTGATTAAGCTTCGGAGGTAGCATTTCTCTGTACTGATGAAACTACATTAACTTCATGATGTCACAGGGACTAGATAGTGGCCTCTGAGGGTTGAAGTTCGAGGTCAATGGAAAATTGTTCCTACATTTTTTGAAAACTTTGTTTAAAAATAAATTAAATATATCTGCCTCTCATCTCAGAGTGGGTTTTTTTATAATAAAATGCATGTTGTTATTTTTTAATCTTAAAATCTCGATCCTGCTTCCCTGCCTGACAGAAGATCCCTCAGCTATTCAGTTCCATCTCCCTCATACAAGTATGCGCCAACCCAGCAGGACCAGCATCCCTCCCTAGCAGCACATCCCAATGTAGCTTGAGTCTCCTCCCTTCATGATAGCACTATTTGTGTACCTCCCTGCTTTATATGTGTCCATAATATAGCCACTACACCTGCCCCTTGGCAGCATTCCCTAACCTAGCCAATGGCTGAATCCTCATGGTTGACTCTGAAGTGGTAACCCAATCAATAATATCAAACTGTTAAAAAGAATAACAAGAACCACATGGACTGCAGTGGTTCAAGAAGGCGGCACACCACCACCTTCTCAGGACAATTAGGGAAGGATGCCAGCCTTGCCAGTGATACCCACATCCCAAGAACGAATTTTCTAAAAGTCTGCTTTCCTGTTTGACAGTGCATCCGCAACTCAGTGGTACCTCTCTGCCTGACAGTATACCCTAGTCCAAGTGAGAAGACTGAGGCTCCTTCTGCCTACTTAGTTGGCATAAAAGATCCCATAGTAGTTTGTCAAAATAGACCAGGAAGTTCTCTTAGGGCACCAGCCAACATTTATCTTTCAACCAACCTCCACTTTCAGTTTTAAAGGAGGCAGGTTGGGAGGTGGAAAACTAACCTGCTCTCCAGAGGCTGTTCCATCCTGAAAATAGTTTATTGTGGGTTATACAGATATATGGGTTTTCTGGCCACTAAATGTCCCTTCCGCTTCCTTCCCACCTCCCCTTATTATCGGGGCCATTGTGCTGGGCAACAGGAGACAGAGAGTAGCAGTAGAAGGGAGTTTCTCAAAATGGAGACGTGTGACCAGTGGTGTTCCACAGGGATCCGTGCTGGGACCACTGTTGTTTGTGATATACATTAATGATTTGGAGGAAAGTATAGGTGGACTGATTAGCAAATTTGCAGACGACACTAAGATTGGTGGAGTAGCAGATAGTGAAGGGGACTGTCAGAGAATACAGCAGAATATAGATAGATTGGAGAGTTGGGCAGAGAAATGGCAGATGGAGTTCAATCAGGGCAAATGCGAGGTGATGCATTTTGGAAGATCCAATTCAAGAGTGAACTATACAGTAAATGGAAAAGTCCTGGGGAAAATTGATGTCCAGAGAGATTTGGGTGTTCAGGTCCACTGTTCCCTGAAGGTGGCAACGCAGGTAAATAGAGTGGTCAAGAAGGCATACGGCATGCTTTCCTTCATCGGACGGGGCATTGAGTACAAGAGTTGGCAGGTCATGTTACAGTTGTATAGGACTTTGGTTCGGCCACATTTGGAATACTGCGTACAGTTCTGGTCGCCACATTATCAAAAGGATGTGGATGCTTTGGAGAGGGTGCAGAGGAGGTTCACCAGGATGTTGCCTGGTATGGAGGGCGCTAGCTATGAAGAGAGGTTGAGCAGATTAGGATTATTTTCATTAGAAAGACGGAGGTTGAGGGGGGACCTGATTGAGGTGTACAAAATCATGAGAGGTATAGACAGGGTGGATAGCAAGAGGCTTTTTCCCAGAGTGGGGGTTTCAATTACTAGAGGACACGAGTTCAAAGTGAAAGGGGAAAAGTTTAGGGGGGATATGCGTGGAAAGTTCTTTACGCAGAGGGTGGTGGGCACCTGGAACGCATTGCCAGCGGAGGTGGTAGATGCGGGCACGATGGAGTCTTTTAAGATGTATCTAGACAGATACATGAATGGGCAGGAAGAAAAGAGATACAGAACCTTAGAAAATAGGCGACATGTTTAGAGAGAGGATCTGGATCGGCGCAGGCTTGGAGGGCCGAAGGGCCTGTTCCTGTGCTGTAATTATCTTTGTTCTTTGTTCTTTAATTAGCCATGAAATGAATTTCCTAATTTTAATTATGAAGCACCTTTGGAACCCCAAAGGAATATCCACCTTCATATAACATCCTTGTGATGTATGATATCAAAGCCAGCAGAAACCAAGGCCAGAATTTTACACCCTCCCCCGCCCTGGGAGCAGACTGACACAAAATCGGGTGGGATGGCTCACCCATCACCTACCCACGTGCACTGGTATTTTACAGCAGAAGTGGTGGGCAGCCCACCCACCCTTAGGCTAATTGAGACCCTTAAGTGACCAATTAATGGCCACTTCAGGGCCTCTTTCCGCCACCACTGGTATTTTACCAGAGGCAGATGGGCACCGTCACCAGGGGAGGCTACCCAGTAAAATCTGACAGCCTCCCTGGATGCTCGGGGTGGGTGTCCATCCTGAACGGGCACCCTCCCACAGCAAGAGCCAGCCCCACTGGCCTCTCGAACGTCCCATCCCCCCACACCAGAACCTGCTCGATCTGCCCTAGTAAGCCCACCCAACTCAGCTTCTTCTCCAGCCTCCATCGCTGGCTTACGCATATACAAATTAGGGGCAGCAGTTGGCCACTCGGCCCCTCGCGCTTGCTCCGCCATTCAACAAGATCATGGCTGATCTGATTGTAACCTCGACTCCGCACTCCCACCTAACCCCGATAATCTTTCACTCCCTTGTTTATCAAGAATTATCTACCTCTGCCTTAAAATTATTTAAAGACTCTGCTTCCACTGCTTTTTGAGGAAGAGAGTTCCAAAGACTCATGACCCTCTGAGAGAGAAAAATTCTCCTAACCTCTGTCTTAAATGGGAGACCCCTTATTTTTAAATAGTGACCCCTAGTTCTAGATTCTCCCACAAGCGGAAACATCCTTTCGACATCCACCCTGTCAAGACCCCTCAGGATCTTATATGTTTCAATCAAGTCGCCTCTTACTCTTCGAAACTACAGTGAATACAAGCCTAGCCTGTCCAACCTTTCCTCATAAGACAACCCACCCATTCCAGGTATTAAACCTTCTCTGAACTGCTTCCAATGCATTTATATCCTTTTAATAAAGAGACCAATACAGTATACAGTACTCCAGATGTGGTATCACCAATAAAGCTTGGTTCAGGTATAAAATTAAAACCTGACACGGGCCTGACCCGACCACAGCCAACCCAAACCTGACCCGGGCCCGAGTCCTTCAATTTTTTCTCATGCCCGACCCGAAAATATCAAACATGTTACTCATACAGAAAAAAAATCGTGACAAAACGTAGGTTAAAAAGAAAACAATATAAAACACCGACCACAGTCAACCCGAACCCAACACAGCCCGAGCCCAAATGCTGGACACGGAATAAAGACCTGACCCCAACCCGACACATGCAGTCGGGTT